>NC_046660.1:36777199-36817059 GCF_010883055.1 Belonocnema kinseyi | reverse complement strand
AATAAACAATTATACACCTGCTAATAGGTATATTTAGTAATAATTCCGAATTTTTCTACTTTCCGAATTTTTCCTCTCCGTATATTTACATATTCCTAATTTATCACCCTCCTAATTTTTACGTTTCTGAATTTTCGCCCATTCCGCTTCTTTGGTTTCCGAAGAAATACCTTTCAGAGTTTTGGATTTCCTACTTATTGCTCTTTCCTACTTTTTGCTATTCCTAAGTTTTACCATTATGTATTATAACCCATTCTGAAATTTTACCTTTCTTAATTTTTACCGCTCCGAAAAATGAACGGCCCCCCTGAAGAGATGGCTCACCGGCAACCGTTTTTACTCAAATGAGGAGCTCATAGCTGAAACTGAGGCGTATTTTGGAGACCTTCCAATCGAGTACTTTTCGGACGGTATCAAAAAGTTAGAAACTCGTTGGACTCGCTGTATCGACCTAAAAGGAGAGTATGTTGAAAAATAAAACCGACTTTGGCCAAAAAAACGTCTCCGTGTTTCATTTTTCAGGGACTTATCAGACTGCCTAGCTGGATTTAAAAAGTCAACAATAAGGATAGACGATTTTGTGCAACGTATCTTAGAAGTTAGAGGTTAAAGAACTGTATACAAAAATTTCAAAGTTAGTATAATATTTGGCTTTATAACCTGAAAACTCATAACCTTTACGTTATCAGATATTTCTTATTGATCATTTGAAAACAAAAATACATAACGCATATATAGCTTTTGCATTTTTTCCTTTATTTGTAATCTTTCGTCTTCATTATTTATATTCTTTTCGACATTAATGTAACTATAGGCTGTTTAAATGACAATCTCAAGTCTTCACAGTGTACATTTTGTTAACTGACTGACATTTCTGAATATTTGACGGGGTACGTGCATCTTCAATTCTAGTTTCTAGTCATGCTAAAACTGCAGTGTTCGTGTATGCTGTATAGTTGCGGTAATCTGCTAACTGGGCGATTCATGCTATTATGGCAGGACTTTTGGGCTACAGCTTACGATTTGGGCAGGGTTAGTCAGTTACGCGTAACTCGAATACTTTCTACGTATGTTACGTTTTTGGCGTAATATACGTAGAAAACAGTAGAAAACTTCTGTAAATTACGTTTTCAAGATGGATGACTTGCAAAATCAGTGTCATCAGTTTTGACAAGTACATAACCTAATTTTTGAAATATAATTATTAATAATTCTGTAGAATGCGTTATAGTAATTAAAAATAATGATTATGCCCGGACTGACAAGAAATACCCAGCATCATAATCTAATCCTATGTCAGGATTTGTTTTTCGAGCGGAAGAAAGGACAGAAAACTTTCACAGTGTCGTTTGATTCTTTTGTTAACAATTATTATAAATCAAATTGCATAATATTATTTATGGAATTATGCAGGATCTTAGTAATTATAACCTCAAACTACATTAATATTTATTTAAATTTAAAGAATTGTTAAATATTCGTATATGGCTCGAGATTGACTAGACACATAAAACAATATAAATAATAGAAAATGAATCGACAAGCACGATACTCTGAAAATTTATCTAGAATTATAGATTCTGCAGTATCGTGAATTACACTTGCAAACAGCAGCATTTTTTCCTTTCTCGACTTTCATGAGTTTGTAGGACAATTGGTCCTACATTTTTCCTTTCGGCCTACTCCTCAAAACACTTTTTCACTATTTACAGCAATTGAAGTTTGAAAATCGAACACGATAACTACGACCCACATAAAAAAATAGATTATTTGAGGTATTTTTCGAAATTGACGCATGTCACTGACAGTTTCCATACGAATGTAATATACGTCAAATCACGTGGAAAACTAGAAAGGTAATTTAAGTGGTAATATATGTGTAGAAAACCACGTTAAATACGTGAAATATTATAGGTTACCAACCCTGGATTTGGTTGAACGGTTTTACCCAATGTTAAGGAAAAGATAATTGTCTTTTTTATCTTTAGCCCGCATCAACTTAACAGGAATCCTTAAAGTTTGAATTGAAACTTTAATGTAGAATCAATCGGATTAATCAAATTAGCGATAATTGTGTAACTTCTATTAGCCTATCTCCATACGATTGCCGACCAGCATCAATAGGATGGGAAATTTATATTTTCTGTAAATTTGTGCGCAAACCTTTTGAAATTAAAGGTCAAAGCAGCAACAAATTTTATTTTTAATGATTACTCTAATATTTTTTTCTTATTTTGCATTTAATTTATTCTCAGCCAACCAGGAAAATGTATATCATTTCGATATATTTATATCATTACTATTTATGATATGCTTCAGTATTGCTACAAAAATATTTTCATTGTTTTATTTTTATCATTGAAAAAATGCGCATTCTATTAAAATAAAAATTATGATAAAATATTTGGGCGAAAAATGTTGTTAAATAAAATGTTATTTAATCTTTTATCCTTTTTCCGAAAAGTTAATTTTTCATTTTTTAAGTATTTTTATAACCAGAGTTTATAACAAACTTGTAGCTATTTTTTAGTTAAAAAACTTTTGTCTTTTAATTTTTTTAGTCCCTTGCGTCATGTTTCCAAATTTTCTTTAGTTTTAATCTTATTTTTTACAATTGCAAGAAAATCTACTTGTCCTGATTAAAAATGTTTAGAAACAAATCTATATATCTTTTTTGGATGAATAACTTTTGTCTGCTAATTTTAGTTTGTACCTTGTGTCCTTTTTCAAAAAATTCAAGTTTTTTATTTTGAGTATGATTTTTGACAATGAAAAAACTGCGTGTCCTTCAAAAATTATTCCTTACAAATTTGAATGAGTTTTCGCTATTTTTTGGAAGAGCGAGTTTTTGTCTATTAATTTTTTCGTAAATTGTGTCATTTGCCGTATCTTGCATAGTTTGACCGCAAAATGTTGTTATGGTAATCTTGTAGGGCTCTCAAAAATCAACGAGGTTCTTCTCTTAACTTGTTTTTCATATCATGCATTGTCTAGATTAAAATTGGAATTTTAGTTGTTTTTTTAAGGTGTTGAAAATGAGTAACCTCACATCGAATTTTTAAATCTTGAAAAAAATATCGGCTCGAATATTTCAAACATGCGGTCAATTTTTGAATTTTCATCCAAAATGGCTGGTTCACGAACTCCTACCTACACGATACATACTACAGACTACAGGAAGACGAACAGAAGCCTTCGTAAAAATAGTTTTTTCTAACTCAGAAGGTCTCAAAACGTAGAAATTTGACAAAACCCGATAAAGTGCAATTTTACATAAAACCTATACCTTCTCATTAGGACGAGAATGAAAAAAGAGCGTGACCGATTTTCTTATGTCGATAGGACAGTGCCCTGTCTTTGCAAATCTTTTCCAACAGCTTGGGAACAAATTAAAAAATAATTCTAAAAAAAATTCGCCCCTCACCATTTTATCTCTGAAACGCAACAAAAATGGCACTATTCAAATGTATTTTAATTTTGTTCATTTGAATTTTTATAAATTTTTCTGTTTCAACTTCTTCTGTGTATTATTTGCTATACGAAAAATTATTTTAACAACACGTCAATCGCCAAATTAAAACTCAGTTACAAAACACTGAACATTTCGGACTCTTAGTGTAATCTTGGAAAGTTGAATACATGTCAGGGAAAAGAAAAAAAACAGTTTTAAAGTGTAAATATGTAGATGATCTATTTTTCCACTTCGTCGTCTACATACGTACAGAAAACGGATAGTGTATATATTACCCAATGAATCTCTTAAAAGCCGTGCATAGTTCTACGAGATTCTAGTCGTGTGCGTTTTATCTGTGTATAAAAAAATGAAGCCCCTTTGCGGTGCCCTGCTTCTCATATTTATATGTTTCTTCACAGAAACTGGTCAGTATCATGATGATAATATTATATTCAAATATTTGTTAGATTTAGATCATCAGTAAATATCTAAATCGTTTAAGTTAGGTATTGCGATTTTTTTGAACCAGCATATTTTTTCACTAAATCCAGTGTTTGCTTGTCAGTTTTTATTACTTCTGTTAATAATAGGTCATTAACAATTCACTGAATATATTTTGAAAATCACATATTCATAAATAATTTTTCTTTATCTTTTTACAGAAGCATTAGATAATGATGAGGCTCGCAGATACGATCATTCTCAATGGGATGGGTTTGAGCTCGCGCGCAATCTAGCTCGAACTGGAGAAGCGATTCGCGATCTGTTTGTGGACTATTATCCAGCAATAAATCTACATAATACAAATTATCCACCTAAAGCTACTCATAAATTGTATGATGCACGAAAGGCCGATGGCTCTTACTATTTACCTGGAAAACAAGGTGATTCCATCAATCGTAGATTAAAAGAAGCTTCGGATTCTGGATCGAATTCCAGGATGTGCCCCCAATATCACGACTAGATAATTCACATGCACACTTAGATGTCTTACCTCCTCAGTACTATCTTGCTTACAATGGAGACAATTGGGTGCCATATAGTCCCTGAGCTTCTGATGATAACACTGGTAGTAATCACCAGTTCTGAGTGCGTTTTCTTCGAAAAATTATTTTTCATAGTTTCAATTAAATTAATTTAACGTGATGTAATTCATAACTGATTTTACTTGACACTTTTTGCTATTGTAACCAGCGTTCTAATTTAAAAGCATACATGTCTTATTTTATGTAATATTCACTAAAATACATACTTTAATTACTTTAAATATTGTATCAATGGTGTTTTCTTCATAATCCAACTTATTTATAATAAGAGCGCTGTGGCCATACCCGAAAAAAAGCATGACTTAGTTTTGCCCTCAGAAAATGTCTGTTTCAGTTAACCAGAATTCTGGTTAAATAAGCCCTTACTTTTTTTTATTTTCGTAATCTTGTGTGAGGCGGTGTCATCGCCGAATGACTAAGAAATGGGGGAGCCCTGTATTTTTCTAGTGAAGAAAGGTTCTTTAAACAAAAGTCTAAAAGGTTATTATTAGAAAATAAGCAAATAACGTATACAGAAAAAACTTGATAGAAATCATAAAAATTTGAAAATTTCTGGAACTGCGGGATTGCCTAATTATAAGAATTTTGTATAAAAGCATCACACTTTTTCATATTACCCTCATTCTTTGATAAATTACAAAATAATAAGAATGAGCATAATAATTCCAAAATATTTTATGAAAATAATTTGTTGTAATAACGTTTAAAGTATTAAAATATATATTTATTAATGTTATCAGCGAGTGACTCACATCTTGCATATTGTAAGCATATATTTGTACACTGAATACAGCAATAATTAAGTAGGAATAATTTCAACAGTGCCTAAAAATTTATAATTCATTCAACATTTTACATAAAAATTATAAATATTAAAGCGTCCTCTTTCGAAAAGTAGGTTTTATTAATAGAAGAACTTGGAAAATTTGAAAACTCCTTTAACACTATTTAGTTTTGCATATTGTTTCGAAAATTTTAATTTGTACAGTATTAAATGCAACTTACAAATCCAAAAGTATCTTCCAAATCCAAGTAAATTTTGATTAAACTTGCTAAAATTATAGTTATAGTCAGAGAAAAAAATGTGCCTTATGAAAGTTATTGTGCTCTGGCGAGAAAATGCAAAGGAAGTCATGAGCTTAAGACACAGTTCATGTTTCAAGGTCATTCAAGGTGGACTTGTCATTTGTTGCTAATATTTATTGTGCGGGAAGAGCGACGCAAAAGTGGAGCACTGGAAAGAAGAATCTCAGGAGGTGAAAAGCAGTGGGATATGCATTGTTGTATTGTTGAATGAAAGGGGGCGGGGCATAAGTTTAGTAGCATGGATGAAAAAAGTATTGGGTAAGATTAAGAATAGGAGAAACAAGGAGGAAGATGAATGGGGAAGGAAAGATTGTAAATAGGAGAGGAAGTAGGTGTAAGAAAATTGTAAATATTGCAAATAGTAGGCAAGCCTTAGGTATTAGTCGCGAAGACAGAGGTTGGCAATGCAAGGCAAATCGAGAAAGTAGGGGCATGGCAGCGAGGCGAAGCGAGGAAGGAAAGGTTATAAGAGAGAGTGCTCTTAGAGATAAGGTGTGGATGGATGTTAGTTTTTACCATTTAGTGATAAGAAAATTACTTTTAAAAAGTGGAAGTGTGAGCTGGTCAATTTTTCAAGGCCAGTAGGGCGAAAAATAAACTTTTATCTATCTGACACAAGATATGGAAAGGAAATCAATATATAACCAATGAAGGCAAGATATGAGATGACATAACCTACTCTTCCGCCATTGAGAGAAGACATGAGCAGCAACGTCTTCTTGGAACCATCTGTTTATTCAATCAACGTCTCTTACTAATTCATTTTATAATATTGCACCATCATTATAACAATTGTCAGAAAAGCATGACCCTTGGACGTCGAAAATTTCACCATCTGGTAACACTATTAATACAGGTTTGACCGAATGCCGACTTTTGCGAACACAAAATGACTGTCGCAGAGCCCTGAAGTTACTGCTCTTATGAGTATAAAAGCATGAACCATAAATACTTGTTTTTGCTAATCTTTTGTTTTTTCTCCTTGGCAATTTCTTTCTGAGCATATATTCGTGTCACTGCAGGACAGTGTGCTCCACTTATTTTTGCTATTATTTTATTTCTTCTCTTTTAACCAAGTTTCTGCATTTTGAGTATATGTTAACCCACCACGTTTTCATGGCTCGAATCGACGGAGTTGAGAATGTTGGCAAGAGGGAAATCGCTATCCACAGATGAGATGAATTTCAAAGACCGCTATTGGAAACTACACATATGACAAAGTTGTTCACTAATGGCAATCAATTCATTCGTAACGAAATCGCTGCTATAGCAGAAGATCCCGTCGACTTAAGAATGAATGCCTTCACACAGAAATCCCCCTGATAATACACAAAGATTAGCAGTCGCATGCAAACCAATCTTTTTTTATTTATGCAATATCTACATCCCGGAAAAAATTAGATCATGTCCGCATCATTCGGAGGATGGAGGCTTAATTTTGCAGCCACTTTTACAGGGTTTCTGCTCTATTAACAGGCCGTGCGTAATTAGGGGCCCACAGCTACAAGCTTTTTACCAAGGGCTTTGAAGTGTACACTGAAAAAAAAAATTCGCATTAAATCAAGTAGGCTAATTTACTTGGCTGATTTTATTTGAAAGAAGCAAGTATTTTCGTTTTACAAGGGACCGATTTTCTTGAATCAAGAAAATAGTACAATCAGGACATCCATTTGAATCAAGAATATATTTACTCTAAGCAAAAAACTATTGAGTTATATTGTTTCATTATACTTATTTGCATGAAGTTTAATAAAATATTGAATTAAAAATATTATATTCTCATGATAAGTAACTAAAACTATAACAAAATTCTTGATCCAAGTAAATTCATATACTTATTTTTACTACTATTTTAATTGAAACAATGTTCATGTTCTTGAGACAAAAAAAAGAATGTATTCAGCGAAGGAATAATTTCTCATAAAATAATGCTTGAATATTTTCTTCAAATAATTAGATTTACTTTGAAGATACCTATGTCATCAAAATAGAATTAGATCAGTCTTCAATATAAAAACTGTAGACTTAATACAATAGACATCGCACACATATTATGAAAATTAATATATTGGTCTAAATTAATTTACTTCTTACTGCAAAAGTATCTTATTAAGTTGACATGATATGACGTTGGTTCTCTTCGCCGCTAACAATTATTTTGAAATTCAATAATATTTGTAAAAGTCAAAACATTGGTTCACATAACTAATTTTATTTATGCAAATGTAGATAGGAATTTGCAATTTTGATCAACTACAAACTTTACGCTGACACACAAATCAAATCACTCATAAAACTATTTAAAAAATTATAAGTTTATTGCGTCGGTAAGTTTTTGTGGGTAAGAATTTAAAATTTTCAAATACATTTAAAAAAAGTGTTATTAATTTTGAAATAATTATGCAAGGCTCAGAAGTAATTTCATTCCTAAAATTATTGAAAAATTATAAATGTACTGCGTCTATGAGGTGTGTTCAAAAAGTAAGGTGACTTTTCAATTTTCGCGGGCTACGTACATTCAAGTTTTAAATTTGTTGTTTTGTTGTGTTGGTACACTCGTCACGATCATATGTTTACAGTTTTGACTATATAGCTCGTGTTGTTTTTCTGGCACAGGCGTAAAAGGTTAGAAGGGTTTGGTGTGCTCGGCGATTTTCTTCTTTCGAAAAAAATGAAGCAAAGAGTTTGCATTAAATTTTGAGTGAAAAATGGAATCCAGTGCTCTAAAACTCTTGAAATGTTGATAGTTGCATACGGTGAGTCTATGCCGAGTAAGAAAAATGTGTATAAGTGGTACAAGCTGTTCCAAGAAGGCCGAGAGGATGTCGAAGACGAACCTCGCCCTGGACGTCCCAGAGCGTCAACAGCAGATGAAAACGTTCAAGTAGTGGAAGAAATGGTGTTGAAAAATCGCTGAATTAACATGAGAGAAGTTGCTGAAGATGTTGGCATATCGGTTGGCTCATGCTATGCTATCTCTTCGGACGTTTTGGGCATGAGACCATCGCTCAGGAGATGTTGAATGAAGTCAATAATGATCCTGATTTTCTCAAAAGGGTTATAACTGGGGATGAATCCTGGGTATATGGTTATGACATCGAAACTAAAGCTTAATCGTCTTAGTGGAAGCATCCTGCGTCTCCAAGATCGAAAAAAGCACGTCAAGTTCGGTCAAATGTGAAGGTTTTGCTCACTGTCTTCTTTGATTGCCGGGGCGCAGTGCATCAGGAATTCTTATTACAAGGTCGTACGGCCAATAAGAAGTATTACCTTCAAGTTATGCGCCGTTTGCGAGAGGCGATACGCAAAAAACGTCCGGAACTTTGGAAAAACAATTCGTGGCTTTTGCTTCACAATAATGCACCTGCTCATTCATCGTTGCTTGTGAAAGATTTTCTGATCAAAAACAGCACCACAGTCATGCCTCAGCTTCCATATTCACCGGATTTGGCCCCCAGTGACTTTTTTCTTTTCCAAAACTGAAAAGACCCATGAAAGGACATCGATTTTCAACAATTGAGGAGATAAAAACTGCATCGCTGAAAGAACTCAAGGCTACACCACAAAATGATTATCAGAAGTGCTTCGATGATTGGAAAAAGCGTTGGCACAAGTGTATTATATCTGAGGGGGATTACTTTGAAGGGGAAAAGATAAATATTGATGAATAAGTGAATATTTTTTGAGAAAACCATAAAGTCACCTTATTTTTTGAACACACCTCGCATAATTTTTTTCGATGATTATTTGTATGTATTAATCTACTTAAAATTAAATCATTTCGAATTTTTTTAACTGTGAAACATTTTTGTAAATTATAAAAAAAATATATGACAGCATAAAAAAAAGTTATAAGATTTTAAAAATGCTTAAAAATACAATTATTACATTTTTTTGATAATTAAAAAAAAATGTTATGCGTTTATAAAGAAAAATATTTAAGGAAAAAGAATTGAATAACATTTTTAAAAAGTTTATTAAGAATGAATTTCATTTTATGAAAGAATGATTAAAAAATTTACAAGTAGAATTTTTTTAAATAAAGGAATTGAGAATGCAAGGAGGAAGCAAATAAATATTTTCTATGTAACCACCGTGAGACCCTATCACTTTTAAGAAGCAAGTTCTTACACCAAACGTTTCTTCACACAATTCTTTTTTCTTCTGATTTCCAAGTATTTTATACTTGAAATAAATATAAATGATCAAGCACTTTTTTAATGGTTAATATTTAAACTAGCGATTAAGTCTTTTTTACGTATTTTAAATTATTTTTGTTTGGAATTGTTATTTTACATTAAAAACTCAATTAAAAAGTACTATAAAAGAATGAAATAAATCGAATACTGTGCGTTTTACAGAGGTTTTTAAAATTCAGAAAATACTTATTTGTCACTGAGGTTATTAAAGCGTTTTTCAACTCAAAATTTATTAATTTTTTATGAGCTTTAGATCGTCTTAAGCGGATTACATTTTTAAATAAAAAAGCATTGAGCCCTTTCTAAAATAAGTGAAGTTCAATTATTTTTTGCATATTTTTAATTTTTGTTTTAGGAAAGCAATTCCATATTCAAATCTTAGTAAACAATGTATGATCAAATCATTCGATAAATTAAGCACTTTGTGGTTTATGAAAATTTTCGTATAGCAGAACATTATTTTTTGTCATTGATGTTATTAAAGAATTTTTGTACATTCAACTTTTTCTAATATTCATTACCTTTGGGTCGTTTTTAAAAGTTTTAAATATTTAGGAAAAACAAGTGTTAAGTCCCTTGTTAAATAAGTGAAACTTACTTCGCTTTTTCACATATTTTATATTATTGTTTAAGAAATTTTATTTTTCATTAAAAATTGAGTAAGAGAGTATTATATACAATAAAAAAATTGGATTAATTAAAAACTGATAAAACTTTTCAATTCTAAAATTTTTATAAATAAAAAATGGTATATTAAAGTCTCTCGAAAATTTTCAAGTATCATCAAAAAGATGTTTTCTTAAAAGAAACATTGAGTTCCACAACGTTTAATTTGAAGATGGTTGAGGCTCACCATACGACTTCGTACGACACTGCCTTGAAATTCTTACTCGAGATTTTATCACCGAGAGTGCTTCGATAGCGAAGTTGGCAGAGCGCGCGGTTAGGACACTAGTTTAGGCAGTTTAGGTAGGGATCGATTCCTCGTGGAGTGCGATTTTTCAAAGAGATTAAGCGTGCGATTATTTGTGTAAGTAACAGTATGCGAGAATTACATGTTTTAATAATTCAAAAATGAAGATTATATAACAATAATTTCGAAAATAATTTTTTTTTCATTGAGAAATAGTGTTTAGTTGAGGCTCATTCTATTGATCCGACCCTTAATATTCTTATATTAAGAAAATATATTCTTGAAGTGTATCAGAAATGATTTCTTGGAAGTGAACTATGTTCTGCATTTGAATACATCTCTATATGAAGTAACACAATAACGTTTTAGAGTAATAAAATGCGATATTCTATCTAAGAATACATTTTCTCAGATTGAGAAAATGTACGCTTGTTCCAAGCATACGGTAGCAAGTATTTATTCATTTGGAACAAAATCATATTCTATCGTCCCCATTCGTACCTGCGATTGACTTGAATCAAGTAACATTTACTTGATTCAAGAACAATCTTTTTTCAGTGTAGCTACGAGTCAGAATAGATTTGCTGACGAAAATAGCCTTCTGACATTGAGTTTGAATGTCTTTATCCTGTAACCAAAGAACAGTTCCGAGAATTTTGTTACTTTTTGTAATAGGATGGTCTGTGAAGGTGATTACAAGTATGTTTAAAAGAAAGACCTTCTAATGTTTTTATGTAAACTGCATCAATGTCTATCGGATGCTTTACTCACGGTCATGTTTCAATATTCAAGTAAACACGCAGTTAGTGGAGTCATCGTCACGGTCACACATTAGCTTTCGCTAATCAATCATTCAATCTGAAACAACGAATTTCTTGAGTTATCGCGTGTGTTGATGGTTCATACTTTTATACTAGATAGGGGATACCGAAATGACACCAATCTTTTGGCGAGTTTCGGTATTACATGGAAAATGCCACCTCTTGTTTCACAACATCATCATCAACTTACAACAGAAGATGTTAACGAATATCGCTTGTTGACAAAATGTAGGTGGATCGTTGAAGCTAGGAACGGACACAGCAAATAATTTTCAAATTCTCTCAGTAATTAATACAGAAATAACAAGCTCCTAATCTATGCGATCTTTGTCGGATAGCTCGAGGTATCATTAACAGATATCATCGTTTACTTGCCAGGGAAGTGGCTGATGCTGAAATGGCTAATGAATTACCTGAAGAATCTAAAGAACCGAATGTCGTACAAACTCTAGTTGGGGTAGAAAACATTAAGACACATAACGCTCCACGATGGGTTCAATTATAGGCGGGCCAATTATTAGGTTTCCCAGTCCTGACTCTTAAATTCTTATAAAAACTTACAGTTGGGGTTTATTAATTTAAACTCGCACCTTCTTACGTACAAGACAATCTACAAAGAGATAATGAAAAGGAATTTCACACTGAGATCCTGTGGATTCCATAAATTTCTTGAATTTCGTGTATTCCATGATTTCCGTGATTTCTTTGGATTCCGTAAACTCCTTGAATTTTGCGAATTCCTTGATTCCCGTGAATCCTTTAGATTCCGTGAATTCCTTAAATTGCGTGAATTCCCTGATTTTTAAAAATGCCGTGATATCCTTAGGTTTCGTGAATTCATTGAATTCGCTGAATTCCGTAAACTCGAATTTTTTGAATTCCGTAAATTCCTTAAATTTCATAAATTCTTTGAATCTTTGGAATTCCTTGTATACCGTGGATTCCTCGAAATCCATGAATTCCAGGAATATAATGAATTACGCAAATTCCTTTAATTTCGTAAATTCAGTGAATTCCATGAACTCCACGCATTCTATCAATTCCGTGATTTTCTAGAACTTCGTGAATTCCGTAAATTGCGTGAATTCCTTGAATTTATCTGATTTTTTAAATTCCTTAAATTCCGTAAATTCCATGAATTCAATGAATTCGTTAAATTCCATGAATCCTGTGAATTACGTAAATTCTTTGAATATCGTGAATTCCTTATATTCCGTGCATACTCTGAATTTCACGAATTTAGTGAATTCCGTGAATTCCAAGAATTCAACTAATTCCACGAAATTCATGAATTACGGGCATTATAAAATTCTAATACATGAAATGTATCACTTGTCTTCATTATTTAGATATTCACTATGGCCTTCTGGTGTCTTGCTTGCATTAGCTGGATATTGAATAAATCTTGCTAATATTTTACCTTCATTGGCTAGATATTAGCAACATACATCTTATATCTTGCCTCCACTGGCTGCATATTAAATAAGTCCTGTTCATGTCTTGTCTTCATTGGTTGGATATTGTCTAACTTTTGCTCATGCCTTGCCTTCATTGTGTAGATATTGACAGCATCCTGCTCATGTCTTGCCTTTATTGTCTGGATATTGACTAAGTCTATCTCATGTCTTGCCTTCATTGGCAAGACTAGTCTTGTTCATGTGTTGCCTTCATTTCTGGATATTGAATAAATTATGCTCATATTTTGCCTTCATTGGCTATTTATTGGTTTCCTGTCCATATCTTGTAATTATTGGCTGAATATTAGCAACAAATGATTAGTTTACCTTGAATAAACTTTAAAATACCCTGTGCATTAAGCTCATGGCTTTCTTTGCATTTATTCTTCCGAGCGCAATGAATTTTATTGAGAACATTTTTTTCTTTGACATGCAATTTTTAAGATATTGGCCTAAGTTTGTGATAATGGTTCGATGTTTAACCCTCTGTAACTAAAAAACTTGGTATTTTTTTCACTTTGTACTAATTCACACTTTTGGTCGGGACAATGAGAACTGTAATATCACAAAGTTGAATCAAAATCGACTAAAATCTATTTGGAATTCTAGTTTACAATGTCGGAGACATCCAATCTTAATTTTACATTTAAAGTTTTTTAAATTTACATAATGGAAAAATTAAAAAAGAGAAAAGTCATCCACCTTAAGAGTTTTTGAAATCATTCTAAACACTTCTAAATAATTCTGGTTTCAATGAAACATTATAAGTCATGAGTAATGAAAAACTTGATTATTTGAAAATAAAACTAAATGATTTTAGTAAAATTTCCAAAATAATAATATCAAAATTTTTATCTTTAAATCATTAATTTAGTTTTCTTGTACAATTTTAAGGACTAAAAATTGATACCAATAACTCCACACGTTATAAATTCAATATGATTTAATTTTACTCTTCCTTGTTTGTAAACTTAATTAATATCGGTAACCAATTTAAAAAATAGGTATTAAAAAGCAAAAGCATCTGTCAAAACTAACTTCATCCTCGAAAAGAATGTATTAGATGCGAGTGAATGGAGATTGATTATTAGTGTAAATGTTGTAAATTTTACAGTTAATAGAGATCAAATACTGAGTCATGTAATGTTCACACTGTGCATATATTAAAGCGTTCTATAAAGAATAAAATGGTGGCTACAACCTGAAAGAATATACAATTTACATCTAAAGAAAATTTGAATGGTTTAAGGATAAGTAGACAAATGTTTTTCGTAAGTTTGGCTGGTCATCCCGATAGTTCCATGGGAAAGTGGCTTTCAGTAGAGTATATTGATGCTCATTTGTGTTCTTGCTTATTAGACGAAGAAATTTCTGAAAAGGACGTGGACCAATTATACGTTATTTTTCTTTGCGGGGTCTTTTATGTTGGAAATTACAGCTCTATATTTTATGACAATTGAGCCTAACTCAGACTTATCTTTAACTTTTACCAATACTTACATGTAAAAACATAACATTACTTGCAACAAAATATACACTTACTTCTTTCTATGTAATAATACATATCCGGACTACGCGCATAGAAAAACCCGAAACCTTTTTTATCTTGAAATTTTTATAGAAACTTTGCAGATCTATCACAGCCACATTAGCATGTGTGAATGTGGGTACAATTTGCAATACTGTTTTCAATGTAGTTTTCAACAGTTTGCAACTCGTAAGGTTGAGCTTATAATATATTTACCTTGCGCTAAGCACTCAGTCTTTGTATTTATGCCACGTTTGTGCTTTGAACTTTAAAAATTAAAGGTCAAAGCATCAATAACCTTTAAAATGGTGATTGTGAATTTTCTTTTGTTAAAGCTCTTTCGGCTTTAACCAACACATTGTGATCACGCATATCGTGTTTCGAAATCGATTTTGTCCAGTATGAGAACAATTCCACATTACGTTCAACAATATTATATCAAATGTATATTATACTTATTTATGTAACTCGGCCCAGGATTGCTTATTTAGATTTTGCAAAATAAAGTACAAATTTTATTGATCATTATTACTTCAATATTTGTTTCTTATTTTGCATTAACTTGTATTTTTAGCTACCCTGAACATTTATTGCCATTCATGTTTTTATAGTTAAAAAAAGGTGCGAATTCTATAAAAAAACGTTTTGGTACTAAAAATTCCATTGCAACTTCTGTAGTTTTTCAATAAATTTAATTTGATTATTTTCAAAGTCACCTTTTACGATTTAAACCAGAAATACTCATCCTAGCGTGAGGTGGTTGTATGAACATTGATAGAGGTAATTTATGAAAAAAATGTCGTTAAATCATATGTTATTGTAGCTTGTGTCGTTTTTGCAAAAATTTAAAGTTTTTATATTTTTTTATAACGGAAGTTTATAAGGAATTTGTGAATCTTTTTTGTTTAAGCAACTTTTTCCTTCTCATCGTAAGGCAAGCCATTATTTATTCACAGATTTATGGATAATATATTTTTCAAACTCTGTAACCCTAGATAGTGTATATATATATATATATATATATTTAAAAAATCTTTGCGACCCTACAAGATATAATATCAAAGTTATCAAAAAATGTCCTGTCACAAGGATAAGCAACTATTGAGCTAAAACTTATTATTATTTTGTTCACCCTGAACAGTAATATACCAAATCCCGATATAGATAATTTACACTTTTTAACTTATTCTGAACAATAAATTGTATGGTACTATTCTGCAAATATGTCAGTTTCTCTAAAAAAATCATTTGCTTGTAAGGCAGTTCTAATTAAGTAAAGTTAATTGTAAAGTGACAAATTTTCAGCAATAAAATTCACTGGTAACATAATTTGAAGAGAAATAAGAAAAAAATTATTTTTTTCTCTTCATAAATGTCTACATTGTGCATTGATTTATATAATTTGTTTACTAAATTATTAAATCATATCACACATTTTCATGATCACATATTACCATGTCGGTAATAGGAAGGAATTTTAATGCAGAAATATACATTCGAAATAGATAATGCATAATTGGTTGTATTTGTTAATACCATTTGCTTGCAGCAAGTATTTTCACCTTCCCCAGATCAACGTGCATCAAATTCAAACATTAATGAAATATAAGGAAAAATAGCACGCAATCAAAATAACATCCTTTAGCTACTCAATATCATACGTATCAAGCTGATGCTTATTTATGGCAAATAAAACATACAAAGTTAGATACATAGTATGGAAAATACGGAAATTGTGCAATTAAAAAAATTTCGAAAATCGAAAACACAATTCTATTGTAGAATAGCAGAAGAAGACCATGAATGTTTACAATGCCATAAAATGACCTTACTGTTTCAAGAGAGATGCGAATATTACACGATCACGTTATTTTTTCAAACTTTTCTATCTTTCACTTTTTCCACTTTGATAATTTTTTCAACTTACTTACTATACAGGGTTCTAAGTAAATTTATTTATTACTTTTCGCTAACCGAATCGGTAAAATTTTATTAGGAATTAGTTAAGTTTTACCAATTTTGATAAAGAGAGTATCTTTTGCATAAGGAAAACAGTTATATAAAAAAATAACCTTCCGGAGGCACTCAATTCATAGATATTCAAGTTGATGCTTATTCAAGACAAATAATTTTTACAAAGTTTGCTAAATAATTGCAATTTGCTGTGGAAAATAAGGAAAATATGCAACCGAAAAAAATTTTGGGGATCAAAAATTGAATTCTATACTGAAAAAGGGCATGAGACCTTATGAAAATAATGAAAAAGCGCTATTTTGGAAATGGAAACAGACTAGGTCATGTCCAGAATTTCTCAATATGACCTTTTTATTGTTTCGACAGTGTTAAAAATGTAACAATATAGCTTCGTTTTATTTAACTTTTCTAATTTTCAGGTTTTCCATATTTATATAGTTAAAATTTGATGTTGAACGTTCGACATTAATTTTAATTATTAATTCATTCTGATATTCCCACTTTCTTTTAAACTTTAATGAAAAAAGTATCGAATTTAATTCTTAAATAGTTTTTCTTGAACGATAATTGTAAATGCTTTTTAATATTGGGAAACAATTCTGTTTTTATCATTTTGCCAGCAGACTATAATTTGTAAACTTTTTAAAACTTTAAGAACAAGAGAACAAAGAAATTATGAACAAAAACTTAGAATATCTTAATTTATTATGTGTATACTAGGGTGGTACAAAAACCGATTTTGAATAGAGAGCATTAACCCTTCCATTTTTTGTGAGATTGTCGGGAAAAAAATGTCCTCCAAGTTTGAGCCAAATCGGCTAATGTTAAGACTTGCCGTAAGGGCGCTGAAAAGTCCGTAAGATTAACATGGTAAAATGTTGGTTTTCAGAAAAAATGGGTTTCAGGTTTATGGATTTACACTGAGCTTGCAGGTGATATTAAGAAATTATTGGGAAGTCTCTAACGAATCATTTCTACTGAATCAATTTCAATTTTGAAGCCCATCTCCCTCCCTTGCGGAACCCCAAAAATGCTCCAAAAAACTGAAATTGACCATTTTGCCCAAAAATGACACATTGTTTCTCCATTTTTCTTTTTTTTTTGCCATAAATTACTTTTCTTTGACAAGTGAAATGTTTTCATGGGTTTTTTAATTAATTGAAAATTGTTTAAACAGTTCATTTTTGCTTAAATAGTTTTTCTTACACTTACTCACTGAGAGGTAGATTTTTTATGTTTAATTCAAAAATTTGTCAATTTAGGAAGAATGATATACGTTTCAAGCATTTAATAATTGTTTAAGCAATTAATTATTATTTTATTGTAACTTTTTTTAAAATAGGTGGAAAGCTCTAGTTAAAAAAATAGTTAGCTTTGCTTCTTGTTATTAAATATCTACGACATTCAGATACTAGTACCTCATTTTTTCAAACAAATTCTTATTTGCTAAAATTAATTTTATTGGTTTAAACCTTTTTTTCGAAAATAAATATTTAACATTTTTTATTTTTCTGCAATTAACGCAGCAATTCGTTATTGCAAAGAGAAAATTTTTTTTGTATAAACCATTAACGTATAGTTTAATCAATTTATTAAATATTGATGTTAAATTTCGATGGAAATTGTACTTCAAAAATCTGATTTTCTTCTCAATTAATTTAAGTATATCGCTCAGCGTTAAATATTAAAACATTAAACAATTTAGTTTAATAACTAATGCTTGTTCATCAAATGCTTTACATTGGCACAATTATTTTTCCTTTGAAAGCTCAAAGCAAGTTTTTTTGTCCATTTATGTTGAACCCACTGATTAATTATTAGTATTCTCGAAGAAATTCAAAATATTTTTATTTCTCAAGCGTTGCGGGAAATTAAAACAAAAATTATGTCTTTAATTAGGTATGCAAATACACAAAATGTAGAAATAAAACACACTCTGCTTAAAATGCCGGACAGGATCTAAGATAAACCCCACACGACCCTGATAGAAATCGGATAAGTTTTGTATATGGGTCTATCCGGCTCTATATGTGAAATTATTAGCAATCCGGAATTTTACGGATGCATCCGAGTTCTATCGGGTAGACTTGGCCAATCCTATATTTCAGTAAAGACCAAAGTTACCATCTTTTTGGGTCTAAGCGGTATCTATCCGGGATGCGGACACAGAAATTAATTTTATCTAAGTCAAACGATCATCTACCTGGGTTACTTCATTAGTTACCGAAAATGAGAAATTTGAAACATTTATTTTCGAAAAAATTGTTTAAACAAACAAGATTATTTTTCAAAAATAATAATTTATTACAAATTGAGATACTAGTATCTGAGTGGCGAAGATATTTGAAAATAAGCAGTAAAGCTAACTAAATATAAAATTGTTAAATATTTAAAACAAAGATCAGTTTTCCTAACAATGGCCAGCTTTTCGATTAAAGATACAAATTCAACCTTTCAGTGAGTAAGGGGAAAAATTATGTAAATAAAAATAAATAATTTAAGCAATTGTCAATTAGTTGAAAAATACTTCCAAACATTTCACTTGCCAAGCAAAAATAGTTTATGATAAAAAAGGGACAAACAGAGCAAATACGTTTCAATTTTTGGCAAAATTGTCAATTTTAGTTTCTTGGGGTATTTTTTGGGCTCCATGAGGGGAGGGGGCTTCTAAATTTTAAGTCATTAACTGAAAACGATTTGATGCAGACTCCCCAATAAATTCTTAATATCGTCCGCAAGCTAAGTTTATATCCAGAAACCTTAATGCCATTTTTCCGAAAAGCAAAATTTCCCCGTGTTAATCTTATGGGATTTTCGGGGCCCTCGCGGCACGTCTTAATATTAACCGATTTGATTCAAATTTAGAGGAATTTTTGTTTGTAGGAATCTCATAAAATTGGGGGGGGGGGGGTGCATGTCTTCTAATACAAAAAAATTCAGCAGCTACGATTTTGCACGGCCCTAGCGTATACAACACATATGGCAGCGGCAAAAAAAAATTGTAGTTACAGATAGCCAAAAAATTATCAGTGACATTGTTATTTATTTTTTAGGACGTACAATTCTGGGGGGAACTTCCAATTTTATCCAATGATATTTATGAGTTTTGCCAGTTTTGTAAAGATTCAAAATCAATTTAAATCTTACGTATACAGATTAAAAAAAATGGGATAAATGTAGATTTTAGAAGATTTTGAACAAGAAATTTAGAAGATTTTAAAGAATTTTCGAAGATTTCAAGCAAATAAAAATGTCTTTATTCGAAATAAATACAAACTTTTTACTACTGTGTGTATCCGTGTTTGTAACATCAACAGCGGGTGGACTTGGAAGCTGTAGGTTTGAAACATAGTTTTAATTTCAATCATTAAAATTACATTAAAAATTATATAAAACATTTATGGAAAAACGAGAAAAAGGAACCAAGAAAATTGACAGACAATAGTTGTTCAAACAAAAACAGGTTACAAATTTCTTATAACTTATTACATTTTTTTAAAATATATTTATTATAGCTGTTGAAAATTTTTTCAAAATTTCTTTTAACCATTTTTCAATAGGAATCGTTATTTTGTTTTTATTTATCGGAAGTGGTATGCAGAAAATTCAAAATTCAAATTTTGAACCAATAAACGACGCGAAAAGTTTTTGGAGGATTTTCAGCGTTTAAGAATTTCTACAACATTGTTTGTAACATTTTTTGACAGAACTCTTCGTTCTTAATTTATTTATCAAAATTGATATGGAAAAATTTTAAATTCTAATAGTACGCCAACAGACGCGAAATACGCAAATAAGCTAAAATAACAAGACATGGCAGGGTACAGTTTCTAATGAAAGGATTGTAGTTTTTTATACATGTTTAGATCATTCAGAAAATAAATATACTTTTAAAAATGTCTGTCAAATTTCGAACGCCTAGCGTGAGTATCACGCTGAGAACGTATACCTCAAAGCCTACAGAGATTTGAGCAACTTATCTTTAAATGATTCAAATATCATTAGTAATAATTGTGTAACTCTTTCAGCCTCTCTCGAGACGATGCACAGTGCGGCGAATTAGAAAACTGGGGTTCAAAATGATGCAGAGTCTACAATTTTCATCCGATTCCATCTTTTTTTTTTAATCAAGGCTAATTTAATTCTGAAGATGTCTGTCGTGAGCGAGTTTGTTAAAAAGGCTCTATTTGTTTGTTATTCTAGTTGAAAAATGCCAAAAAACCATAATTTTCCATATTTTAGCTGCTTGTTATGCAGCATTCATTGATTTTACCTCAAAAAGGTGAAACACTGATAGATTTACAATCAATTAACAATTCCTAATAACTTATATGAAGTTCGTGCAATCTGTTCAATTGTTACAAACAAATTTATCAGCAAAGTCGATTATTACTGTACATTGAAGCCTGGAAGTACTTTTCATCACGTTTGTCCCCGCTAAATCTAATGAAATGAATGTTTCGTTGAAATCAAACATTAAAGTATAATTTTTTTGATTGTTATAAACAAGTCTCATAAATAAGCGCCTCTGTATGTATAAAATGCATTTCTTCTGCGGAATCATTAGGTTTTCCTTCAGAATGAAAATTCCATGACAGAAATTGACAATCAAATTATTTACCATTGTTATAAACAATACTGATTAACAAATGCATTAAACGGTCACTCTTTGATAGAAAAAAAGACTTTTTTTGCATAATTGTTCATTTTATCCCTAAATTAATATTCTGATGGAGGAAACTGACGTTGGTCAATCTTTTTCATTTTTATTAACAATTCTGATCAAAAAATGCATTTAATAGATGGTTTCAAACAGGAAAAATCTCTTTCTTGCTGAAATGTTGATTATATCATAAAAATGAAACCACTACAAAATATACTGACATCTAAAAACATTTCCCATTTTTATAAACAATCATCATCAATTAATTCTTAAAATAATTCTTTCGTATGGAAGAAATCTGTTTTTTGGGTTCAATAGTTAATGTTACCTTGAAATAAGGAATCGAATCGTAAAACGTCTAGACTGAACATCTTTTTCGAATGTTAGAAGAAATGAGGATGAACGAAAGCATGAAGCTTAACCATTTTTTGACAAAAATTCTATTAAATGCATTTGTTGAGCAGAATTGTTAAGACAAATGAAAAATATTGTCAAACGTCAGTTTCCTCGATCAGAATATTAATTTAGGGATAAAATGAACAATTATGTAAAAAAATGAATTTTTTCTATCAAAGAGTGACCGTTTAATGCATTTGTTAATCATTATTGTTTATAACAATGATAAATATTTTAATTGTCCATTTGTGTCATGGAATTTTTATTTTTGATTTTAAATCTAATGATTGCGCAGAAAAAATGCATTTTATATATACAGAGGCGCTTATTTATGAAACTTGTTTATAACAATCAGAAAAATTATATTTTAGTGTTTGATTTTAACGAAAAATTTTACTCGATTTCGCGGGGAAAAACGTGATGAAAAGAACTTCCAGACTTCAATGCCCAGCAAATATCGATTTTGTTCATAAATTACAGGTAAAATCAATCAATGCTATAGAACATGGAATCGGATAAAAATTGTTGGCTCTGTATCATTTTGAACCCCAAATTTCTAATTGGCCGCACTGTGTGATGGCCCATCAGTAGCAATAAGATGGAGGTTTATGCTGTCTATAAATAAACCTACTCATAATAATTAGCAATCGCTTTCCTTTATTCCTTTTTTGTCCAAAGTGCACGATAAACGTGAGTTTAGTGCTTATAAGGCCGACGGAAAGTGTGAAATGACTGCCTGACGACGGTGATGCATGTGCACTTCGAAAGCGCCCATAACGACGCATAGCTACGGGCGGAAATGTGTTATTATCGCCCGCTGGTACGGGCGGAAATGCGCTTACCAACTGTTAACCGCTGCAATGTTTATAGCTCCAAAAGCCTACATCGGACATTTGTACTCGTTGAACATCTTGTTTATCGTGCACTACGAGACAAAATATCGTGATTGGTAAGGGCAACATTGGTCACACTCGTGCAGGATTGATCAACTTATCGCTCTTGCCACACAATATACTATCTTTTCACCCTATCAGCCTTTTCAAGAAAAAAAAACCGTGGGCGATTTTCGTATCCCAACAGGACATGGATGTATCTTCGTAAATCCTTTTCAACCGTCTGTGAATGGATTTCAAAATAATTCTGAAGAAATTCACCCTTGCTCGTATCATCTCTGCGACGTTACAAAAATTACCTAATTCAAATATATTTGAGTATCTTTCTTTTGATTTTTCAGCATTTTTTCTGTTTCAACTACTTCCGTATATTACTTTCTGTACGATAAATTATTTCAACAGCACGCCAATTCTCAAACTGAAATTTAGTTACGAAACATTGAAACCTTGGAATTCTCACTGTTATCTTGGAAGCTTGAACACTATTTCAAGGAGAAGAAACAGAAAGTTATGAAGTGCAAACATCTTGATCTATTTCTCCACTTCTTCATCTACATATCCAGGGAAAAGGGATCGTATATATATACACAAATATATATTACTCAATGGATCTTTGAAGAGCCGTAAGTTTCTCTACGAGATTCTAAAACTGTTTTATATTCGTATAAAAAAATGAAGCCTTTTTTCTTAGGTCCGGTTCTCATCTTCATATTGTTCCTCACTGAAACTGGTAAGTATGATAATGATAATATTCTTTAAAAATGTTTGTTAAATTTAGATTATTAGTCAGTATCTAAATCTCTTGAAACAGATATTGCGATTTTTGTGCACCAGTAGATTTTTCTCATTAAATCTGGTGTTTGCTTGCTTGTCAGTTTTCATTGCGTCTGTTAACAATAGACCACCTTCGATTCACTAAATACATTTTTAAAACTGCATATTCATAAAACATTTTCCTATTCTTTTTACAGAAACATCAGGTAAAGGACTAAAAAAAATAAAAACAAAATATACAAATGCAGCTGCTGCATCGGAAGAAGAGGCTCGCAGAGACGACCATAGAACAATTTTGAATTTGGGGACCCCTGCTCGCGGGAAAAAAACTCCGGCTAATCCTTCTCAGTGGGATGACTTTGTGCTCGCACAACGTCTTATGAGTTTAACTAGAACAAAGGGAACGTCTCAGGAAATGGTAGTAGACCATGGCAGAGAAAGAGGTATACCTAATCCACTTAAAGCTACTCATAAATTGAATGATGCGAGACACACCGATAGCTCTTACCATTTACCTGAAGATCCAAGTGGTTGCGTTACTTATGAAACAGACGCAGCTCAAAGAAGATGTCGTGAAACTCTCGTCAACCAAAGTATGGACCAACAGCATCAGGCTCCCCAGGATCAGTCTCGACGTACTGAATCGAGGGCAAGAAGTGCTAGAAATCGTCATAAAAATCAATATAATTTAAGGAATCAATCTCGTGGTTCTGGATCCCCCTCTGTCTATAATCATCCACATCCTACTACCTCCGTATCACAAACGGATGATCGACATGCACATTTAGATGTCGCATATCCTCAGTCCTATCTTTCTTACAATGGAGAAGATTGGGTGCCATATGTCCCCTCAACTTCTGGAGGTAACACTGGTCGCAATCGCCAGTTGTGAGTGCATTTTTCTTAAAAACCCGTTTTTCGTAGTTTTAAATTTAATAGTGATTTCCCTGCCGATTCGATTTTTAACGTGTACATTTCTTTTTAAACTTTATATTCCGAAATTTTTTATTAATTCCTAGATATTACAATAATGTAAGTCATAAGCGTGTTTTATTTTCTCTGAGATTCATTGAAATACATACTTTATTGCCTGAAAATATTGTATTAATGGTGTTTTCTTTTTAATATAACTTATTTATTGTAAGATCGTCGTGGTCAGATACGGAACAATAGATTGAATTTGTTTTACCATAAAAAATGGATAAGTTAACCAGAGTTCTAGTTAAATAAACCGTTTCTATTTTTTCTTGGTTTGCTTTTTGTAAGTCTAGTGCCTGACCGAGTCATCGTCAAATTCACTGTATTGTACTAGTGAAGAAAGTTTCTTTAAACAATTTGTGCAAAATTAGTACAGTACTAAAAAAATCAAAATAATCTATTAAGAAAAAAATTTTCTGGAACCTTAGGCTTATCTTATTATAAGAATAATACCTAAAAGCGACAGATTTTTTCATATAATCAGCAATTCTTCACAAATTAAAAAGAATAAGAAGCATAGTAATTTTATAATATTTCATAAAAATATTCTATATAAAATAATGGTTAAACTATAGAAATATATATTTTTTAAAGTTTGCAGTGAGTGAACCATATTTATTACATTCTGTAACCATGTGTTTTTACACAGAAGTTAACTTCAATACGATAAAATTACTTAAAACGAAACAAAAATACTTAATCGGATAGTAAATTATTTCCATTGTTCAGGCTTTGAAGAAATCTGTTGAAAAGTGGAGCATATAAGGACCCTGAATATGCATAATTAATGCATGGCCCATATTGATCCTTTATAATTTTAAGATTGTAAAAAAATATTTTTTTTCTCCAAATTTGTTAAAGAGTCAGAAGACAATATTTCGATAATAGAAGTCAAAAATTTCTTAACATGGCCTTCTTTTTGTTTGAATAGAAACAAAAATGTTCCACCATCGCTTCTTTTTATTTATCTTCTCTATTTTTCACGTTTTTCATGTTTATATAGTTAGAATTTTATCGACAAAAAAATGCATTTTTTTCTTAAATAGTTCGTTTAAATAATGATTGTAAATGTTTTTTAATATTAGGAAATAATTCTGTTCTTAACATTTTGTCCGGTATTGGTACTTTTAGATGGAAATTTATGGGGCAGTAATTTATTTCCTCTTAAGTACTTCATTCTGGGTGCATAGTATGGGGTCAGGTTCGGTGTATAGGATATCGTCCCGCAACACGGATTTTTTTTGGGAAAAAGTGCAAAATATCACATTCCATTGGATTGGTACTTTTCTGTGCATTTGAGAGGTAAAAGTGTTTTTACAAAAATTTAAGTAGATAAAATGCTGTGTAAAACTAAAAACAAAACGTTGTTCTGTCACGAATAGGTCATGAGTAATGATCATTCAAATATGCTTATTGTTATGTCTTTTTCACAACTTTCGGATTTTCGGTGAAAAAAGAAAAAAAAATAGGCATATTTTAAAGATCATTACTCGTGACCTATTGGGAGTAGGAACGTTTACTTTTTTAACTTACGCAGAATCAAGTCCTCTTGTATTCAATCTGTAGGAACTTTCTTCTGCGATAATTCCGAAACGAGCTAATTACAAAAAACTGAACTCTGGTCATGTACCTGTAAATTCAGGTCGCAATGCGTCACCTTTGACAGATGCTAACTCGCGATTTATTATAGTTAGGACAATGTTTATTTTTGGAAATTACAGGTATTTACGTCTACTTTAATTCATCTGTTGAACATTTTTATATCTGACCATCAGGATCCGAGTCTATGAAGACCACCGATAGATGTACAAATAGCATCAAGATTTCCAGGATTTTTCTGGACGTACTGAATTGAGTTTAAGAGGTGTCTACCATAGGTATAAAATCAAAATAATGTAAGGGATCGATCTCGTGGTTTTGGATAGATTTCTGGCTGTAATCATCCACACACCACTCCCCTAATATAACCAACGCGTCAGTTTTGAGTGCGTTTTTCTCGAAAAAACTCATTTTCACAGTTTTAACTTTAATATTTCACTGGAAATTCGATGTTAAAGTATAGGGTTCTTTTTTGGACTTTATAGTCAGAAATTCATTATTATTTAAAGGGTCCGAGGTATAAACTGGTGAACTGATATTTTTTTTAAAACTGATTTTTTGTATTTTTTATAACACTTTTTATTTACAGTTAATATCTCGCAAGCGAAACACCAAAATTCCTTTTAGTTTTTTAATGGATTTTCAAAAATAGCGTTTTGGCATCTAGAGCATAGGTCTGCGGTCTAAAACTGTTAACTGCTTAGATCGTTTTATTACAATTCCGTGCTTTTTCTCCCTACGGCTCAGTTTACTCGTTGGATAGGCTAATGAGACACACGTGAGTGTGAGTGGAGTTAAGTGTATGTGTGTTGCGAAAATGTTTGTCTACTTATACGTAAACTACGATTATACCGCCTACAGATCGCTGTAAAGAAGAAGCTGGCGACGCGTCACGATTACCAACACTCAGATAATTTTTGCAATAAACTATTTTAAATTTTTGCAAGCACTTCTAAGTTCGGCTTGCGATTCCAATATATTTTGACATATAAAACTTTCCCCGCAGCTTAAAAAACAATGCAGAAACATGTGTACCCGACAAAAAAATAGAAAACCAGCGGTAGACAACTGCAGATAACAGACTTAGACCGCTGGTCCCCTCATAGTGAAAAGAAAACATTAACATTTAATTTGACTTACTTTCAGGATTGCCTTAAATTCATGAAAGGTAACTTAATTTATGATATTGAGATAAACGTAGTCAGCCTATCTTGGCGGATAGTAATTTTAGGTCGAAAATGAACGAAAAAGCCGCATGACTGATCAAAATTATTTATATTATGTATGTAAAACAGAAAGTCCGTTCTAACGGAGATGAATTTCATCAGACGCGGGCGGCACTCGCATTTACTTTTTTTAATTCATTCCACTTTATACAAAAATTCATGTCGATTGCCGTACTCTCTGCCATGACTGCCCGAATCTCCGCTTTATAGATCTTACTTTTCAAATAAAAGAAGGCGCACTTTATTCAGCAAAGTGTGCGGACATAAAGTTTTTAGGCTATTGCTGACTTACGACCGTCGCGCTTTTCTTTTGATCACACTTTAAATTCCGTCGCTATATTAGCGGACTTTAAGGTTTTCTTTTTCATGTGCTTGTAGATAACATATGAATAGCATTCAATTGTCATATAACGTTCAATTTTGATCCAAATTATATAAAATTATCGTTTGATATTTTTTTCTAGTAAATGAACAAAAGCATTTTGAACTTTAAAAAAATGTTGAAAATTTGAAAATTTGAAAAATAAAATAAATAATAAAATAAGGCGGTACATCGCCATACAAACAAAATTGTCGCATAGGTTATAAATCACTAAAAATAATTATTAAATATATTTTGAATAGCGTGGAGAGCAGTAAAAGCATTTTTGTGAACACACAACATTAATTTTGTAGCAATCAAATGTTAAATTAAACAAATACTCAGGAAAAATTAAAAAACATTTTTGGTTAAAATCGTTAAAATAGCACTGACGTTATCATAACCCTTTTCCCTTTTATACATTTTAAAGAAAGGACTGTTCAATTTCTCCTGTAAATCTATTAATTTTAATTTCATCACGATTATGAATAAAGAAGTAAATAAAAACATGGTTAATCAATGTACTTGTTGGCGGTGTGATCATGAAAAGAAAGGATGTGCATTTTATAAAATTCACAATATAAGTTCACTAAAAATTAAATACTATATTTTAACGAAATCTTATGGATACCATCAAAGTTATAATATAATGTTATGTTATTGACCTTAAACAAATAACATTAATAAATTTACTAAATAAATCGTCAGCCTTTCTGTAATAATTTTTTTTAATTTTGCTACAAGATTTAAAAATATCAAAATATATATTCAACATAATTGATCATTCAAATTAAAAAAATGCATCTCCTGGTCTCCACAATATGAAAAAACATTGCTATTAATGATTTTTAGTGGTTTATCACATTTGTGAGTTTTTTGATAAAATAAAGAGGTTTTGTGCAGCTTAGCTGAGGACATCAATGACACAAATTTGTTTGTGTTTGCCGCGAATATAGCGCCTTAGCGACAGGGCTTTGCACTACTACCCAAAACTTTGTCGTGTTAAAACACACCAGCTTTGGACCCCTGGTGTTTTTATATAGAAGTTGACTTTAATACGATAACATTATATGACACAAAACAAAAATGCGTAATTGGATAGTACCTTATTTACACTTTTTAGGTCTTGAAGTAGTTAGTTTATTTTAATTTATGAAGCGTTGGAAAGATTGGAAATTAGAGAATTTATAACAACTTAGAAAATTGGAAAGTTGCTGTAAAAATAGTCAGTTTAGTATACTGGTTTAAAAATTTTAATTATACAGTATTAAATGAGTGATTCTAAATGTTTAATTTCGGCTTTATTCGTTTGAATACGGTGTTTTAAATTCTTAATAATTTTCAGTTTCTTATATTTGGAATTCAAATTTTTAATGCTGAAGTTACATTTTAAATTGTTTAGACTGACTAGACAATTTTTCTCAAATTTTATAGCTTGCAAGTCTTTGAAAGTGTACAATTTGAAATATTTATTACATACATGTTTAATATCAATCTCTTAGAATTGGGATTTATTTAATTATTTTAAGATTTTAATTAATAATTGCTTAATTTCAAACGTGTATTTAAGCCAAAAAGCGTTCTTTGAATTTTATATTCTAAATAATTTAAAACTATTTAAATTTGAAAGTTATTTGTTATAATTTTTGCATGTTTGAGATCAGAATGGTGATTCTTGCCCTCTATGATATCCGAGGTTTATTGTAATGAAACTTTTGATATTAATGAATGTGCCATTAGACAAATTCCGTTATGTTTAAGAACTTAAATTGATACATAATAATTATAATGTAAATATCAAATCTTAGTATTTTTTGATCTTATTTTACCTACCAAATAAACAAAAGTAATCTGAAGTATTTCGCAATTTTCAAAAGTACTATCTAAAATTCTTAAATATTTTCTCGCGTTTTCATATATTCGAAGCATTCCCCACTACTATTAAAAAAATCTAGAATTTTTTTAATCAGATGTTTATTAAATGAGAAGATAGATGTAAATATTGTTAGTGCTACTGGTCCGTAATTTATTACTTACAAAAGTAGCAGGGTCTGAGATAATAGTAAAAGTCGGAGAACGAGAGCCTTGCGAATTTTAGAAAGTAATAAATTATAGACCACTAGAACGAAGAATATTTAGATCTGTTCACTTTCTTAATACTTCCAAATATTCCGATATATACTCAGTATTCGGCAGTATTAGTTATGAATATATTATTTGTAACAGCAAACGGAGAGTGGTAAATCCCTCGGGACACATTATTAATAAACATAAGAAAAATACTAAAAAGGCTTTTCATGACCGCTTTTATGATGTAGAAAGACGAATTGAACAGATTTAGTTGTTTTAGTGCACAGTTAGTTAACTTAACTATATTAAAAATTAAGGTAAAAGGACCCTGCACAAGACAGATGTGAAAATGGATTTTACTAGTGCTGATTTATTTATCTGTTTATGAAACTAGAATAAATTTTCCAGAAGGTCATGAAAAAACTATTAATAGTTTATGTTTTGGTGTGGAGTCCTTTATTTTCGAAATGACAACTCGATATGTTACTATTTTTCTTAAAACTTTTTCTTGAGTCAAACCAGTTTTTCATCATTAGCTACGGACTAAGTTAAGTGCCTGCTGAGATGATGATCTTATAAAGTAATTAAAAACAAGGTTTTACAATTTTCAGGGTATTTCGTATTAAGTACAAGACTAGGAGCATGCTATAGTTTGGACATCGTCTTTTATCGCTATTGTTCTTACTCAGCGGCCATGAGCGCTGAAGGTGACAATAGTCTCCTCTAAATGCTTTCTTACGTATAGCTTTCTCGTATAGCTACCATCTGCCACTTTATAGGTTTTTCTATGTAGTGGCATTCAAAATGTTTAAGATTTTCAGTGCAGCTTTCATGCACATTTTCTGCATGAACGTTTTCATCTGTTGTTGACGTGCTGGTACGTCCAGGGCGAGGTTCGTTTTCGACATCCTCTCGGCCTTCTTGGAACAGCTTGTACCACTTATACACATTTTTCTTACTCAGAATAGACTCACCGTATGCAACTATTAACATTTGAAGAGTTTTAGAGTACTGGATTCCATTTATCACTCACAGTTTAATGCAAACTCTTTGCTCCATTTTTTTTGAAAGAAGAAAGTCGCCGAGCACACCAAACCCTTCTAACCTTTTACGCCTCTGCTAGAAAAACAACGCGAGCTATATAGTCAAAACTGTGAATATATGATCGTGACGAGTGTACCAACACAACAAAACAAACAATTTAAAACTTGAATGTACGTAGCCCGCGAAAATTAAAAAGTCACCTTACTTTTTGAACACACCACGTATATTATTGGGAAAGTACTTTGTGACATCAGTCATTAGCAGCAATTTCTAATCTGAACTAGCGTATGGCTTCAGACATCCATGTATAGTAGATGGATCAGTGGGCGACCATCATCATTATCATGTATTCTGAATAGATGAGATATATTATTTAGTATTTTTCTTAATGTGTTCAACTCTTAACAGAACCATAGTGCACTGAATGAGTCTCCTTGGAAGATACCGATCGTAATGCTTATTAACATAGTTTTCCTCGGTTGTCCATGATCAAAATACATAAGTCTTGCACCCTAACGCTTCATTGCGTGACTTAGAAAGTCGATGATGCGTGGGCAGAGTTTGAAAATTGTCAAGACTTTAAGCAAGTAGTCATGTTGTACGAAAAACGCTTGCTTGTTGCCAATGTATGCTATGTGCCAGTTCCTTTGATGTTTATGAGCTTGAGTCTTAGCAACAGCGCATATGGTCAATAGACCTCCACTGTCCATCAACATTTTGCAACAACCTCTTTGTTCTTCTGTAAGGATGTCATTCTCGTCCCAGTGAGTATATACGTATCTGCAAGGATAACTGTAAGGCATTTATAAATTGCTGGAAGACAGGCTATCGGCAGAAATTCAGATTGATTTTAAGTATCCAGTATTTTTAGGCAACATATACCTAGTAGTTGGGCGTAATGCCTGGCATCAGATGTGGTTGTTCAATAATCTTCTAAAAACACCCTGCAAAGTCAGGACATGAAACTTTCAAGTTGCTCATCCTTTTCAAAACTGCTGAAAGATCTGTATCTGTGAGGTTAGTCAGCTCCATTTCATGATTATCATTTGCTCTTGTGGAAATCATCCAACGTCTAAATTGATCCTTATCGTCACGCAGCCCCAAAACCATTAGTGAAGAAGCTGAGGATCTGCATCCTCAAAACGGGGACACCAGCCATGAAAAAAGCAGAGGGCGTCACCTGCATCTAAAGAGTATAAATTATCACTGAAGAAGGAGGAAATCGCGAGACGCATGTGACTTGAAGTGGCTTTTGCAAAACCGGTGATGTTCTCATTGAGATGCGTAGTAATGAAGGGGACATGTCCAAATTGACTTTTGCGATGAAAGATGCAGTCGGTGAGGAGGCAAACTTACGCAAGCTCGTTCCCTGAATAGAAAACAAGATCTTAGATTTTGATTAAACGATGGAGAAAGGCGAAACCCAGGACGCTTTGTGAAAATACTTTGGACAGAGCCAAATTGTAGAGGTCACAGTTAGCATGACGAAATAAGCATTTTGGGGTATCCTAAACGCATTTTTTGAGCTAAGTGTGGAGTTAGCGGAATTGACATTGAAAAAATTCATATATAAACAAGCTGTCTATGTCCGACGACCCTGTAGCACGATGACGCTGAGGACGATGGCTACATCTTGGTTGGGACATAAAGGTCATTAGAAGCAATAGACAAGCAGGAACCCTAGACTCTGAAAAGCGCATATCAAGCTCAGTGGAGTGATGAAAATAAAAAAATTTTAATTCGTTTCGAATCTCACTCAGGTGATTGCAATACAGTGTATTTCTTTAAGTTCTGTTGCCTAAATATAAATTTATTCTTCAATTTTTATAAACAAGTAAAACTCCGGCATCAAACGTAATAATATATTTTTCACAAATTAACATCATAGAAAAGGTTATAGATAATGACTTGTAAATTGTGGCCTGTGTGGGGGAAAAGATTGATTAAAAAACATTGGTAATAAGGCCGTAAAGAAAATAATGGCTCTACGTACGAGAAAATTTTACGAGAGTAAAAGGTTTTAATTTGTGTTAAAGATGAATAAAATTAAAAAAAAACAACTTCTGGATAATTTTGATATACAATTTCATCTTAAAAATCATATTTTTTTAACGAAATGTACACGTTTTAAATTTTGTTAACAAAATATTTTATATACCTGTGTCAGTATTTCAATTTTATTAAAAAATCATTTGTTTGTATTTGCATTTGGAAACCAAAAAACTGCAAGTTGCGAAAAAGTTTAATTTAATTCTAAAATAATTTTCTCTTTTTTTTCAAATCACTAATGAAATTGTAAAAATAAAATTTTTCTAACTGACTCAAGTTTTCGTAATCAGGTTACTTTTTTTTTAACTTCCGAACAAAAGGTATTTCAGGGACCTATTGGTGCGAACAGAAGTGTTCTTGGCGACTCGATAGCATGCTGTAAAGGTATGTTCTTATTCAGATTTTGATTTCACTTCCATAAAATTAGATAAGACAGAAACAATACGTCACCAAATAATACATTATTGTTTACACTTTTAAATACTTTAACCCGCGTAGAAATCGCAAGTTACTCCCAGTGTCCACGCTTAGGCCATGCCGGGGGCCCCCAGTCTGGTTCTAGCTTGTATTTCCTAGTGGTTATAGCGCGATCCCGGCTAGATAGCAGTGCTCCCAATTCTGGTATTCTTTTGCGCTACACATGAGTAGCTTCGACAACAGGACTGGTTACCGTTGTGGATGCGATACGAACCGAATCATTCAAAGTAATCCGAACGTCAAGACTAACGGAGCGACAAACGAGTGTCAATCAACGTCAATTTTTTGGCGTTTTTAATTAAAATACATTTTCGTTATTAGTTTAAACTGCTTTTTGATATTTTTTTAAATGCAAGGGAGGGACATGTATGAGTAGAACATGGTGGATAGTGCTAGTGAAGTTTTCCTCTTAAATTTTTCAAGTCAACTGCCTCCCTGCTTGATACTCTATGATTAGTTTTTGTTTACGTTGACGTTCTTGATGAACCTTTTTTTTTCAAATTTCATCAAGTTTATGCTGAAAAATGAGTAACAAGATGTGTGATGTGCATGAAATAGATGGTTTTAGATTTGATCAGTTTTTTTATAGAAGAAAAATAAACCTTCCTAAAAATAAAATGGCGTTGAGCGGAATCGATAATAAGTTAGAGTGAAGCTAGGACCAGACTCGGCGATCGAGCCTGGCGATTGAGCCAGGCTCCGGCCAGATTTAGCGCTTCATTCTAGTTAGACCCATACTTGATCGCCAGGTCAGGGCCTAGTTTTTCCAGGCTTGGGTCCGCTCAGGACCATGCACAAATGTCCACACGGAAAGTAGTATTTTTTTGTTTAAGCATCACTCACAACATAGTTTTATCTGAATCAATGCAAACCCCAATTTCTTTTTCTTATAAATATCAGCATTAAGCAAATAATAATCCAAACTTTGGTGTATTTGTTAATACAATTTGTTTATAACAAGTATTTTCACAAACCCGCAAAGGCTTTTTCTTGCGCACACTTACTTGTATCAAATCCAAATAATGCGGGATACAGAAAAAAGACGTTCAAGCAAGTTAAAAAAGAAAATTGAAAAAATCAACCTTCCCGATTCAGTTTTCAGAGTAAAAAGAAGTATAATAAGTGAAAAGAAGGAAAAAAAAGAACTCTATTTTTATGTTACTAAGTTTTTACTCTACAATTATTTGTATTGTTTGTTCATTAAATAATAAATAATAAAAACATCTTAGATTGCTCTCTACAATAACACAATTTTTTGCTTTGATAAGTGGCTCAATTATCAGGTACTCTCAATTAGAATTTTGCGAAACTGTATATATCGATTACACATTAATTTCACTCAGACAGGAGAATTAATGTGTTATTTCAATTTCTGGAAAGTTTATAATTTATAAAACATACTTTTATAAACATTTGATACAATCTGTTTAATATTGACACGAAGAAAATGCATAGCTAAACCACGTATATTTATTCTTGACCTAACTATAGATGTTTCTATAAAAGAGCTGGCTTTTTCAACGAAAACAATTACTTTATTCTAATATATTTTAGTTTTATTGATTTGAATTTTCATTATTTGTCTAATTCCAGTGTAATTTTGTTCGTCTTGTATATGCTACACGTTTCCTCAAAGAGAAGAAATAAAAATTTATCAAGTTTCAACCTTGATCTATATTTTCACTTCGTTATCTACATAGCATCATAAAGTGACCTGTATATAAATATGTGCCTGAGTATATCTCTAATGAATCATAGTTGATCTTTAATGCATTCCAAAAGTGTGAGTTTTATTTGCATATAAAGAAAATGAAGCCCCTTTTCAGCGTCATTATCCTCATCCTCATCATTTTCGTCAATCAAATTGGTTTGTAGCATAATAATAATATTCTTGAAAAATATTTGTTTAATGTAGATCGTCATTCAATATATAAATCGTTTAGATCAAATATCAAGAGTTTTTCGTACCTTTAGATTTTTTTCATAGAATCTGGTTTTCGCTTCTCAATTTCCAATGCTCAGGTATTTTATGTACGCTGGAATTAACACAAATTTCCACTAATTTTAGATCATAAGCAATCCACTGAATCCATTTTTGACAGTAAAAATTTATAAATGATTTTCTTTTATCTTTTCACAGAAACAGCAGGTAATCTAAGAAAAATCAAAACAAAACGTTCAGCTGCGGCTGTTGAGTCAGATGATAAGGCTCTCAAAGAGGATCAAAGAAAAATTCTTGCCTATGGGACCCCTGCACGCCATAAAAACCCTAAAGTTCCTTTTTCTCGGTGGAAAGGGTTTGACCTCCCGCGTAAGGTAGATGATACTGGGGAAAGTGCTTACAAACTCTTTTTACGTCATTATGAACAAAAAGGTACACCCAATGTATCTGATGCTGTTCTTAAATTATATGAAGAACGACACCAGCGGAAGATTTATATGCACCATTTTATATCAAAACTCCTGAGCCTCTTGATGTCGAGGGAAGTTCATCACAAAATAATCCTTCAGCTACAGCGTTGATTGATAATCACAATCTACATCTAAGCCGAATTAATACTTTTGTTTCAATAAGACACCTATATATCTATATTATTTATTAGTTATTAGGTATACAAATAATGTAAGTCATAGGCGATTTTATTACAACATTTTCACTGCTGTAAACAGCCTTATAATAAAAAGGCATATCTATTTTGTTGTATGCAATATTTATTTAAACACATACATTATATACTGAAAATATATTGTATCAATGGTGTTTTCTTCTCAATCAAATATATATGTATTATAATATCGCAGAGGTCAAATACAGAAAAAAGCTGGACTTATTTTTGCCCTCAAAAAATCTTTGGTGAAGTAAACCAGAATTCTGATTAAATATAACCTTACTATTTGTGTGTGTGTGTTGATTTTTGTAATGTTACGCCGTGCAGTCATGCATGAATTACTAGAAACTGTTGAAATCGAAACTTCGAGTACAAATTTTCGGCCAATGAGAAATAGGAAGAAACTAAAAAAGGTTTAAAAGTTTCCAATTGTTTAAAAACTGCTTCTGCTAATAATTCTACTTATTTTCTGTAAAATCATATCTATATTTCATTAGCCCCATATTCAGAGTTTCGACATTCATAATTTAGCTATATAATATCTTTTTTCAGCAATTTATGCGGATCATTGATTATAATACATGTAACGAATTCTGCTGCAAATACCTGCTTTAAAATTTTATCAATTGCGTTAGCTATTTTCTAAAAATATCTGTAGCTAGATCAAGCTTTAATATATGTGGTTAATATGATTGACATACGTAGTATGTTTTATAAATTAGAAACTTTCCAGAAATAAAAATAGCATATGAATTGTGCAGCCTGAGTGAAGTTATGTGTAATCGATATATACAGTTTCGAAAAATGTTAATTGAGAGTTCCTGACAATTTAGCCATTTTTGTAGCAATAATATTGTGTTGGTGTAGAGAGCAGCTGAAATGTTTTAACTATTTTTAATATTTATGAGGTAACATTTTCTGAATTCTAATTAAAAGTCATGTACGAGCATCAGAAAAATAAATCCACCTTAGTATATTTCTCGTTGTTATAAACAAATAAGAATACAGAAATCGGATTTTGCATTGGTTCGCCACAAATTATGTTGTAAATTATTTTTAGTAATAAAAGTTAGTCATTTTAAATTAAGCTTTACTTAATTATAATTATTAAACAAAAAAATGTTTCAAGGGCTTAAAAGTGTAAATAATAATGTATAGATAATAATTTTTCGCATTTTTTAATAAAAATAAAACTTTTTTGCCATTTGCAGTTTTTAGGTTACCGAATACAAATAAAAGTAAATGCTTTTTCAATAAAATTGTGATGTTTACACAGTTGTGCACATTGTATTGTTAACAATTTATAACATGTACATTGTTGTTAAAAAATTGCGATTCTTAAGATGGAATTGTGTGTCATAATTTTTCCTAAAACTGTTGAAAAACCTATATTTATAATTAATAATAGTTTTTTTCAACAATTTTCAAGTTATTAGTGATAACCTTCTTTATAACGTTAATTTAACCAAAATCTATTATTAAGTGTGATGCCAAAGTTTTGCTTGTTTATAAAAATGTAGAATATGTTTATATTTAGGTAACAGAACTTAAAGAAACACACCGTCTTGCAATCACCTAAGTGAGATTCGAAATGACTTTTAACATTTTTTTTATTTTTATCACTCCACTGAGCTTGATATGCACTTTTCAAAATTTTAATAAATTTCAGCATAATACTCTACCCATTAATAGCCACCATCCTCTTTTTCTTGACCGATTTCCCATCTTAACTGCTTTCGCATTACTTCAGGGGCTGATGTTTTTTGCCAACTAAAATGTATCCATCGCCCTCAGAGACGTCGCACTACAGGGTCGTCGGACATACACACCTTGTTTATATATAAATGTTTTTCACTGTCAGTTCCGCCAACTCCTCATTAATCTCCAAAAATGCTTTGAGGTTACTCAAAAATGCTTTTTTTATTCTGATAAATTTGACCTCTACATTTTGGCTCTGTCCGAAGTATTTCCCTAGAGCGTCCTTGATCTCGCCTTTCATCGCAGTTTCTTCAAAATCTAAGATCTTGTTTTGCGTTCAGAGAACGAGCTCGCGCAAGTTTTCCTCCTCAGCTACTGCATCTTTGATCCCAGAGGTCAGTTTGGACATGTGCTCTACCCTGCCACGCATCTCAAAGAGATCATCGGTTTTGCCAGAACCACTTCAACTCACACGCGTCTCGGGGTTTCCTTCTTCTTCGGTGAAAGTTTTGACTATTAGGAGGCAGGTTGCGCTTTCTGCTTTTCTCTCTTCGCTGCTAGTGTCCCCATTCTGACTATGCAGATCCTCAGCTTCATCGCTTAGAGTATTGGGGCTACCGCCTCCTTGGGACTCATGGTAGGTGCTTTCTTCTCCTGGGACGATAGAACCAGAATGCTGATACACCATGTTACTAAAATCATCCATTCTTGATACATTAAGACATTGATACCAGTAATATTGGATGAGTTTATAGATATCCATCAGCAGAAATTGATTTATTTAGTGCTATACGGCGTCCACATAAAAAACGATTTCAAGAAGGAAGAAAAATAGGCACTTTGAGGCAGTATCTAAAGTTGGCAGACATAAATAACTATTAGTCTGATGTTTAAAAACATAGATACAGATACATATTCTTCAGCGGTTTTGAAAAGGGTAACTAACTAGAGAGCTTAAGGTCCGTACGCGGTGCACAATTACTAGTAAAAATACCTGTTGAGTGTGTATCCTGAGTTTGCAAGGTGTTTTCATAAGATCATTGCACAACTCGATTTGATGCCAGGTGTTATGCTCGGCTACTAGGTATATGTTGTCTAAAAAAATCGGATAGTCAAAATCCATCTGAATATCTGCTGATAGCCTGTTTTCCATTAATCTATAAATACACTGAAAGAAATGAATTGCTGATACCATTATATTGTGGGCTAGAACAGCAAACTGTTTGGTTGGAATAGACATATCGATGGCTGATCTAACGCGCAATATGACTGTACCAGCAATTCATTTCTTTCAATGTGCCTTACAGTTATCAGTACAGATACGTATATACTCACTGCGACGAAAATGATAACCGTACAGAAAAAAGGATGGTGTAAAAACTCACTGGACAGTAAGATCTAGTCACCATATACGCTGTTGCCATGAATCAAGTTGCACAATAATACGTTGGGGTACAAGACTCAAGTATTTTTAACATAGACGACCAAGGAAAATTATATAATAAGTATTACGAAGGGATCTTTTAAGGAGAAACACTTAATAGTATGCCTCATGGGTTCCGAAATCATCATAATGAGGTTGGTCGCCAACTGACCCATCTGCTATACATTGATGACCTGAAGCTATACGCTAGTTCAAATTAGAAACTGCAGCATGTGATGGATGTCACAAAGCACTTTTCAATGATATGCACATGGAGTTTAGACTAGGTAAAATGCTAAACGTTTTATGTAACCACGGGAGAATTAGAGACGGCAGAGCTAGAGACCGAGTCCTTTTGGAAAATTTGTTCTAGTTTCATAAGCAGACATATAAATTAGCAATAGTGAAATCCACTTTCGCATCTGTGTTGTGCAGGGTTTTTTGACCTTAATCTTTAATGTAGTAAAGTTAACTGACGGTGAACTTAAACAACTAAATCTGTTAAATTCGGCTTTCAACTTCGTAAAAGCGGTCATAAAAAGCCTTTTCCGCTTGTGGTTACGAAGAATATATTCATAACGAATACTGCCGAAAACTGAGTATATATCGGAATATTTGGAAGTATTAAGGAATTTAGATGTAAATATTTTTCGTTCTGGTGGGACTTTTACTTTATCTTCGACTCTTCAACTTTAGAAAGTGATAAATTATGGAGCAGTAGCACTAGAATCTTCTCAATTAATAAATACCTGGTTTGAAAAATTAAAGATCTTTTAACAGTTGTGGGGAATGCTTTCAATATATGAAAGAGCAAGAAAATAGCTGAGAATTTTAGAGTCATTAATATTAAAAGTTTCATTACAATAAACCTCGGATATCATCGAGGGCAAGAATCACCATTCTGATTTCAAAAATATGCAAAAACCATGAAAAATAACCTTCAAATCTAAATAGTTGAAAATTCTATAAAATATAAAATTTAAAGCGCGCTTTTCAGCTTAAATACACATTTACAGTCTATCAAGTTAAAGCGTGGGTGGCTTTACTCGCAGTCTGTAAGGTGTATCGACATGATTTTGGTGTCAAAATATTAAGAAGAGCTCCCTCTTTCATGCTTTTTGA
>NC_046660.1:36776007-36777099 GCF_010883055.1 Belonocnema kinseyi | reverse complement strand
GGGTTGTTTCTCGAAACATGGGTTTGGGAGATTGCACCTATTCACCTACATAAGAAGATGAGAATTGAAAGCAAACTGAATGTTAAATCAAAAAGCATGAAATAGGGAGCTCTTCTTAATGTTTTGACACCAAAATCATGTCGATACACCTTACCGACTGCGAGTAAAGCCACCCACGCTTTAACTTGACAGACTGTAAATTAAACAATTTTTAATTAGAAGCTTTACATAATTGAATAAATGCCAATTCTAAAACATCGATATTAAACCTGTATATAATGAATACTTAAAATTGTATACTTTCAAAGGCTTACAAGCTATAAAAATTGAAAAAATGTTCTTCTTAGTCTGAACAGTTTAAAAAGTATCTCCAACATTACAACATTACACATTCAAAAAAATGATACAAATCAAAATTAGAATTCTCTTAAAATTATCGTATAAGGACCCTGAATATGCATGATTAATTAATTGTCCATGTTCTTAAAAATTTCCCAATATGGCTTTTTTTTCAACAGAGGTAAAAATGTCACACCATCGATCATTTTAATTAACTTTTCTATTTTTTACGTTTCCATGTTTATTTATGTAAATTCTTAATTATCATACACATTTTTAATGATTTACTATACAGTTTTATAGGTAAATCTGAATTTTGGACATTTAGGAAAAATTTTGATTTTATTGAAGCATATCATATGGGTATTTTAAATATTATACCTAAGCTAAACTGTACGAAAAGAGATGCCTGTCTTCTTTTCTGCCTACTCAAGAATTTACCGTAATAAAATAATATATGTGTCTTCGCTATGCAGTAGTTCATTTATTACGTCTAGACTTTTCAGCGCGCCGATTGAAATAAGCCTGAAAGAACTGTTTTCGTTACGTATTGGCAGTTAGAAGATAAACCTTTTTGCACTCTCTCTTACTCAGGCAATAGACTTTAGGGTTAATTTTCAAGCGGCAACGCATCTGCGATGCGTCCTTACCGGAATTACCAGGTGTATACATATGAAACCGGTATTTTTTCAAGAAAAAAACACATTTATTTCAAGAGAATGATAACAAATATTTTATTCAAAGTATGCGCCC
>NC_046660.1:36773521-36775907 GCF_010883055.1 Belonocnema kinseyi | reverse complement strand
ACAATACGCCAATTAGCACAAATGGTAAGTTCCGACAGTGCCTACAAGTGTGCCTACTGGCCGCTAAATGGCAATACCGGTTTCATATGCATACACCTGGTAGTCTTCTCCCAAATTTCCTCTAGAACAGTTGTCAACGGCGAAACTTTGTACCTCACAACTGGCCTATGTTCTAGTAGTATTTTATTAAATACATTTTGTGTGTGAAGCATAATAACTGTAGTGTTTCATTTATTTTTATAACAAATACATTTCAAAAGGTTATGGGCCCAGCACGCTTCCACTGCGCGAGTTTATTTATAGTTATTATTCTAAAAAGACAAAAAAAAACTTTGGAAGGCATAGATTGTGTGCGTGTCTTTTTCCCCTAAGTGTCGTATCTATATTGCAGTGTTTGAACGATTCGTTTCATCATGGCTGATAAAGAATCAAAATTCGTTAAAACTGAACTAAACTAATTACACTATTTGGAGGTTTGGTGTTACACTTAATCTGGGATTGGCTGATCTCATGGCTTATATACTAGGGACTGAAGCACAGCCCGACAAAGAAAAAGGAAGTAACAAGTGGAAAAAGTGGAAATGTGCGTCAATCAAAAAACTTAAAAATCGGTTTGGAAAAGTTAGTGAGGACGACAAACGAAGTGCATGGCAAAACTTTTATGACTTTCGCATTGCCGACGACGTGAATATATCACAGGAACTTGAAAATTTTGAGTATATTTGCAAGCAGCTCGTCGATTCAGGTGACAAGCCATTTGAAATCGCGAAGCAGTCTAAAATTTTATGTAGTTTGCCACCAACGTTTTCAACGTTTCGCATGACGTGGAAATGTATACCTCAAGCATCGCGTCTCTTGCTTTACAAACTCAAGCGTTAAGTGTGAAGAAAAGTAAGGAAAGTGACGCGCAAGCAAGCAAAGATGGATCATAAAAAAACACTGGGCACGAGAGTGTCCGAATAAAAATAGCAAAGCTATAGGCAAGAATTTTTCACTGAACTCAGCGACCCAAGCAAGATCCGATTTGTGAAAATCGCCTATGATAAAATTCTTCCAGCGATCAGCAAAAGCACAATCAGGATTCGCGAGTTAGTAAACGGAGAAACGGTTGTACGGGAAATGCAGAATGTGTTATTAATCCTGGAACTTCGAAGAAATCTGTTTTCTATCGGTACAATAAACGAAAAAATTTTTCCTTTCACTTCAATCCAAATCATTGTGAAGTCCGCGACAAAAACGGAAAGCTAACGTCGCAAGGTGAAAGATACAAAAAACTTTTAAAAATGAATTTTGAAGTCGAATTTTTCGAAAAGTGTAATATGGCTGAGTCGAAGCAAAATATGCTAAAGCTTTGTTATAAGAGACTTGGTCACATTAATTTTCGAGCAGTTATAAATAAAAATAAATTGCTCGCGGATCGCGGTTTAAGCGCTGAAAAAGATAGTGATTTGTTTTGTGAATCTTGTGTAATGGGTAAATAAACCCGCAAGCCGCATCCAACTGTAAAAACTATACATAACTTCAGATCTGGAGAAAAGATACATATATATGTGGGCGGTTCAATGAACGTCGAAACTCCAAGAGGCTCACGTTCTTTTTTATTGTTTAAAGATAGTAAATTTGTTGCATTTTTGTGTGACTTTCATTTCAAAAACATTAATAGCGATAAGTGTGTTTTTGTATGCACGTTTGATAATGGACGCCGCACTAAATGTATGGGAAAATGGCTTTCGGTGGATTTAGCTGAAACTTAGTAATTTTTAAGGAATGTGAATAAAACGAATTACAACAGATTTCGTTACAAAAGAGATGTCAACATAGAAATCACGGTTCAGATCGTGGTCTTTCATATTTTCGCCTACATCGTTGACTCATATAGCGCGCTTCTCAAAACGATCAAACGCTAAGCGCCCAAGATTTTAACTTGACTAAGTAATCACTTTTTTAAAGGCAGAAATGGTACCCAAAGTAACATTAGTAACTAGTGCGCACATACCGATAATAACATTCTACCCTTAGCAAGAGGGTTGAACGCTAAGCGCTCAAGATCAGCGAATAAAACCAATCCTAGTAACTTTAGCGACAAAAGCGATGTCACTATAAGAATCACGCATCAAGAAGTGGTCAGTAACATGTTTACCCAAACCAATGACAACATGAGTCAACACCGTTGACTCATACAGCGCGCTTCTCAGAATGGGCAAACGCTAAGCGCAGAAGATTTAAACTTAACTAAGAAATCACTTTTTCAAAGGTCTTTCACAAAAGAAATGACAGACAAACGTACCGTCGTCGATGCAAATAATGAGTGAATGCTGCATGATGAACGACTGTCACTTTTTAAAGCAAAAAGCGAACGACTTCAGAATGAGCGACGAACTGAAAG
>NC_046660.1:36765232-36773421 GCF_010883055.1 Belonocnema kinseyi | reverse complement strand
CAGCATTCACTTATTATTTCTATTGGCAATGGTATGCTTGTCATTTCGTTGTGACAGGTATTAATTGTGTTGTATTTCTTATTCCCTTTTTTTGTTTAGTTTCTTGTGTTTATTTGTTTTATTTTGTTTTTTCTGAATTTTTCTCTCGTTTTATTAATGCATTCCTCTGCCTTTCAAGACCATAAGAGCTTGTTTCTCTTATGGTTTAAAAAATGGCATTCAGAGTTTCAGTTAATTGATATGTGTGCGATAGAGTCTATCAACCAGGACAAATGGCTCGAATTATTGGAAATAATAATCCTGATAGGCAAAACATTGCAATTTTTAGACGTCTTCAACTTCGAAGACCACCACTTAAAGTCGCCGATGAGAGTGGGTTATGTCTCAATTGCAATCAATCGATTCGCAATGAGATAGAGGAGCTCCAACGTGACCCAGGCTGTTTAAGACTGAATGTTCTTATACAAACAGGCAGGCAAACGTGCATGTTCTGTAATGCTGATGTTAATACTCCAAGGCTTTCAATTGAGTGTAGAGTTAACGCTTTTATTTTCATGGACATTTTCATTCCAGAAGAAACAAGAGAGAGCTTAAATCATTTGGATGAACATGGTTTCATCTTAGGCCCCTTGCTTCCTGGACTGCAAGTGATTAATAGACCGTATAGGATTCCGGGACAACAGTTACTTCTGTTTTTGCAGCAACTTCGTAACGAAGCAAATGCTCATGCGGCCGCGGTGTGTAATAATGAAGATAGTTTCACTGATGAAGAGTTTGAAGCTATTGCTCCTGTAAAAAAGGAACAATTTAGAGAATTGTATGCATTTTGTGATCCTATTCCGCAGTTACATGGACATGGTGCCAGATACGTGAGGAAAAAAGATCTGCTGACTTTCCTTTGCAAAATGCGTCAAGGTCTTTCTGATGAATTTCTGAAAGTGACTTTACATTATTCGAGCCAGCAAGCTACAAGCATGGCCACTTCTACTGTAAGAGAGTCTTTAATGCAACGATTTGTGCCTGGTAACATTGGATTTAATGCAATAAGCAGAGAGGAATTCATTGAAAGACACGTGACATCATTCGTCAATTAACTTTATAATCCACAAAAAAAATTCCCAGAGCTATTGCTATCATCGATGGAACTTATGCTTACATGCAGAAGAGCATTAACTTTCGCGTACTTCGACAGTCATTCTGCAAACATAAAGGACGTCACTTGGTAAAACCTGCTCTCATTGTTGCTCCAGACGGATACATACTTGAAATACAAGGACCATATTTTTCTGACTGGCGAAACCATGACACACAAATGCTTATTAACAAATTTGAAAGAGATGTGGAAGGTATGAGAGAATTTTTCGACATTGGTGATGTTTCTATAGAGGACCGTGGATATAGAGATGCCCAACCATTTTTAGAACGCTTAGGAATTCTGTCCAAGATATCACCATTTCTCCAACACGAACAGAGTCAATTGGTAACGGAAAAAGCAAAAGAAACTCGGCTAATAACGAAATATAAATGGATAGTGGAATCCAGAAATGGCCACATAAAGTCCATTTTCAAGTTCTTAAAAAAAACCATTCCGATGGCTCATGTCCATAATCTAAGGGACTTTTTTTGTATTGCTGGTGCTATAATTAATCGATACGATCCTGTTATCGAGATGCAAGGCGCTACAGCAGAGCTTACAAGAGAATATATAGCGAGAGCTCGTGAGCCAAATATTGTGCAAGCGCGCGTAGAAGTGGACAATATGCGCTACGGAAATGCAAATTGGAATCGCCTGCATGAACTTCAAGTACCACAATTCCCTCGCCTTACATTTAAAGAACTACGCGACATAACAATTGGCGTGTATCAAGTAGAAATCGCCCCATCTTACGTTCAAGACATGCTGCAACGAGAAGAAGATAAGAAGTTTCAACTAGATACGCGACTTAATGAACCTGGTTTGATCAGAGTACGAGTATTTTCTTGTTTTCGAAATGCAACAAGGTACCAGCTGTGGATAGCGTTCAATGAGATCGATGACATAGGACCAGACAAAAACGAAACGCTTCTCGGTTATTACTGCACATGTAAGTCAGGGGCCAGAACTCTTGGCACTTGCGCACTTATTGCAAGCGTTTTATGATTCCTGGGTTATGCACGTTACCAGAAACACGTAAAGTATCCTCGAACTTCCTTGCTACAAAGGACTCTAAACGCTGCTAATAGAGGTGAACAAGCGAACCCGAATCAAGAGCCAGAGATAGTTTAATATTTCGCAAAAGCTACTGAGATTGGTTCTATTCGCTAACCATGGGTGCTTAGCGTTCGGCCCTCTTGCGAAGGGTACACTGTTATTATTGGAATGTGCGCACTAGTTACTAATGTTACTTTGGGTACCATTTCTGCCTTTAAAGAAGTGATAAATTAGTCAAGTTAAAATCTTGGGCGCTTAGCGTTTGATCGTTTTGAGAAGCGCGCGATATGAGTCAGCGGTGTAGGCGAAAATATGACAGACCACGATCTGAACCGTGATTTCTATGTTGACATCGCTTTTGTAAGAAAATCTGTTGTAATTCGTTTTATTCACTGATCTTGAGCGCTTAGCGCCGCACAGCGCTAAAACCGTCCATTTTTTGGATTTTTTACGGATATTTTATCCGGCACTTATAACATAAAAGATTACAAAGTTTCAGCTAAATCCACCGAAAGCCATTTTCCCATACATTTAGTGCGAGGTCCTTTATAGTTTATTCAGCGCTTCACGTTGACGACGGATTAGTTATGTGTAAAAGTAAAGACGTGATCGATTGGGTTTTATCGTATTTAAAAGGAAACTTTAAAATAACGGTTAACGGATCTTACTTTTAAAAAAAAGTTAAATCTAAGCTAAATCTATTCGTGGCTAGAGTCTGTCGCCCAAAGATCACATTCGCGTTTAATTATGTAAGTCAATTTTTAAAGGCATACGATTAAAAACACTGGCAAGCATTTAAAACGATCATTCGGTACTTGTTAGGCACGCGCGATCACGGTATAATCTTAGGAAAGAGTGGGAGTAGTTTCGAACTCTTAGGCTGCACTGACGCAGATTATGCCGGATGCGTAGAAACGCGTAGATCAAGAAGTAGTTTTGTTTGTATGTTTAATAGAGGGCCGATTTGTTGGGCTAGCCAGAAACAAACCATCGTGGCATTGTTTATCGCCGAGGCAGAGTACATTGCTTTGACGCAGGGTACGAAAGAAACAATTTGGCTGCGCCAAATGATCAATGATTTAGAGATTCCCATTAAAAGTTTTTCATTGTATCTAGACAATAAATTCGCAATAAAACTAGCCAGCAACACGGAATTTCACAAACGGTCAAAAAATATAGCTGTAAGATATCATTTAGTACGCGAGGTTCTAAGCCGTAAAGAAATAGAAATTTATTATGTAGAATCGAAGCACCAATTAGCTGATATCTTTGCAAAGTCGATACCCAAGCAATAGTTTGGATTACATTTGAAAGTGTGTTGTCCACATTTGTTTATTAGATTTCTTTTAATTTCAAAAAGAAAAGATGATAAAAGAAAATTGCCGACATATTAAAGTCTCGACTTAGACAATTTTTGAATAAAAAAATTCCCAAATCTTAACAGTTTTGTGAGCAAGCAGATTTCTATCATCAAATTTGGTATTTGCTTGGGAGTTTTCATTATTTCCATTATTCTTAAATTCATAAATTATTTTCCTTTTTCTTTTTACAAAAACGTCAGCTAAGCAACTGAAAAATTGCAGCTACAGCTGTTGAACCAGGTGATGACCCTTGTAGAGACGTTGATAGAACAATACTAAATGCCGGTACGCCTGTACACCAGAGAAAACCTCGTGCTGAGATGAATTAGAATTCTGAACATCTTATAATAAAGCTAGGAGATAGTTTTATAAATCGTAGAAATGACAACTCGCGCGTTTGCCTCTGAAGGGCGGGTCTTTTAACACCATCGAAAGGTGTACGAAGATCATAGAAAATTCCTCGCCAAACAACGTACCGAACATTATAAACAAAATTTCAAGGATCGTTATGGAGATTCTGTATCGAGTTCCAGGGGAATTTAAGAAAAATTACAATGCATTCGTAAACTGTTAATTGCGTCGAATTCACGCTCCGTTTTGGCTTCACAGGCCCCAACGTCTACTAAACTACAGGTGTGTTTTGACCACTTAACCACAATAACGTCTTCTTTTCAGCAATGGCAGTTCACCAAGTTCGGCCAAAATATGCATCTGTCTTTTGAATGGTGAGCTTCAAAAAAATCTTTCAATTTAGACAGACACGCGCCAGTATACACGTTGGAATCAACGCGATAAACGTCTTTGTCAAACACCTAACTTATCTCTCGCACTTGACACTACTTTTCTCGTGGTTGCTTTAGTTAAATTAGTTGGACGATCACTCTTTTGTCTATTTATCAACTGTTTGATATCAACACAATTCGTAAAAAAATTAAGTATACAATATTTTGGCGTTATGTTGGCTTGTCCTTCAAGATGTTACAAATTTCTGAAACTAGTTAGTCGTCCAAAAAAGTTAGCAACACTCCTGTCCAAATCCAATTTAGAAGTAATTGCTGTTGCGAATAATAAAATTACATTTTTTCTGACGAATGAATATATGAGCGCCATGAACCACGTTATGACTGAAAAAAAATCAAGTGCAATAACGAACGCTTTAAGTCTGTGCAAAAACTTATGAGTTACGCCTTATGCAGCAATAGAATTAAGCATTCCAGTATTAATCTAGTGGTTCTGGATCAGACTCCGACTATAGTTATTTATACGCTGATTCCTAAATGTCACCATCGAAAGATATGCATTCACATTTTACATCAGATCTTCTGATGCTTGAATTAAAAATATTCTAATTGTAGAAGACTTTGGGAAGTTAGTTATTTATCCTCACACCAATATTACAAGTCAAAAAAGTTAAAAGCTTCTTCTTTATTCCCAGTATTTCAAGATAGAAATAAGAAAAAACTTACCTACTGAAACTTAAGTTAACTTAAGTTTATAGACGGGCAGGAAACCCCAAAAAGGCCACATCTGTCGCTCAAGCTTAACTTGTCGCTCTCAGTATTTGATTCCAGACCTCTTGGTGAAGCCCAGGATGTGAAACCACTATTTGCACATTATATTTCTCAGCTTCCATGAAGTCGAACACAAGAATTTGATGTCTGAGCCTAGCTAATGCTGAGCACTAACATAAAACATGCAAGAATGTTCCATCCTCTTTGCCGCATTTTCTGCATTCTGTGGTTGGGATAAATCCCATTTGTGTATATGATAGTTTAAGTGTTTGTGTCCTTTAAGCACCTGAACAAATGTTTTAAGGTCTTTCTTAGCTTAACCCAGGATTTTCTTGGCACTGTCTAACCCTTATGTGTAGCCCAGGATGGCTTTTGTCTGTCCAAAAGACTGGGTTTGTTTCTAAAATTAACGGTGATTTTCCTCGATATAGCTCTTTACGGTCATTCCGATGAAGCAAGATCCTATTTCTAGCATATTATAAAATGTTCATAAACACAACTTTGGGATGAACTGTAATAAAAAATATATTCTCTTTTAACATTTTTCTGCGCGACCCCATACAGAAATCGCCCGATTTCGAACTTAACCCGTGGTTATCAGAATTGTGCAAATATATACCAGCAAAATTTCCAAATAAGTGTCTCTTGTCACTCGGTAGGTATAAGGGTCTCTCCTCCAACGTTAAATATGTCCATCAGGTATTGAGTCATGCCACGTAGGGTCCAGCTTCATATAAAGCGTCGCAACCGCTCTGCTTCCCTGCGAAAACGAAGTAGCCAACAGTTCTAGGAAGGCTGAGAACGGGGTGACTGAACGCGAGAGTTTTGTGTAGTAAAATGAAAATACCAATTCAGTAGTGCTCCTAACGAAAGCTCCTCACTCAAATGCACATGTTTCAAACTCCGCATCTAATTGGTTGCTTTTCGCGCGCAATTTAAAATTCTAAAACATATTATTTTTATTGTTTATTATAAATAATAGCTTTTAAGCTTATGAAAATGACCATTAGGTCGAAATTAATTAATCCTAATAAAAATAAAAATTAATTAAATGCATATTCTGTAAATAATATGTTAAATAACGAAAAATATATTATTTCAGAAAAATTTTCATTTATGATGAAAGTATTTTTATCTATATTGCTTCTTAGATAATAGATTATAAACAACTCCCTTTCCGAATTTTTCAAGAAGTAAAACAATTGACAGAAAATCGAATTTGTTTACAGAAACAGGTCAATAAATCGTAAATTATAGGTTATTTTTCTGGCAACTTATGTCATTTACAATAATATTACGTTTATTAAAAGTATAACTAAACATTTATTTCTAAAAAATGTTCTTTACGTGTCCATACCCCTTTAATTTTAACTTAAAATACTAGTTTCCTTATATATACATTTTTTTCAGCTGTTACTTGTGCAATATATGAAACCACGAAAGAAGAGGACCATTCACTAGTTTCGAGTTTCATTCTCGAAATTCATAAATGGAATATGATGAGACTGATTGGGTACCGATCGGTTTTCTCGATCGGGAGTCTCGACCTGGCCCCAGTCTGAGCGTGTGTTTCCTCCGCGATCTGGCCTTTTTTTGGAAATTTTTGCACGTGACAACGTAATTTTTATTCAACACATCTATTTAATTAATAAATTCATTTGCACACACACACATATAAATTGAATAATGACAACTATACAATACTGGGAGTCTATGTAATTTACTCAGGGATCCATCTGTGTGGATTCTTGCAGTTATTACCTGGATTTTGGTTAAATAAATTTATTAATAGAGATTATCGTTTATAACTTTAAAATTGGGACTTACCCAGCTTAAACATTGCATTTTTTCAACTAAAATTTACGGAGAAAATTTTTAATTTACTCAAAGGTTCCTGAAGAATGTATTCTGTGGTACAAATTTGCAATATATCGAATTTGTTGAAGAACTACTTGCTTGTATTTGCAATTGTAAACGGTTGAGCGTGTCAAAAAAGTGGAAGTGACAAATAAATTTTATCTTCATTCAGAAATTCTTACAATGATTAGGTAACATTTGTTGTTAATTATCAACTGATTTTTGTTTTTAAATTGTTTAAAACAAAAACTGACTAGGATTTTTAAAAAATAGCCTAGATATTCGTAATCAAGTGATTTTTTTTACCTTTTAAACAAAATAAATTTCAGAGACCTATCAGTGAATAGCGAAGTTTTCGTGACGACTGGATTACATGCTGTAAACGTTCGTTCCTATTTAGAATTTAATTTCGCTTGAATTTAGATAAGACAGAAACAATACGTCACCAGATAATACATTATTATTTCCGCTTTGAGACCTTGAAGCAGTTTGTTTTCATAAGAATTCTAATTAAGTTAAGCTAAATATAGAATGAAAAATGTTCGTTACGAAAAATTACTAACAATATAATTTGAGGGAAATAAATACAAAACCCGATTTCTTCTCATAAATACTCGCATTATAAAATTTTTATATAATGTGTTTATTAAATTAAAAAATGATATCATATGACAAATTTTTATAATCTAATATCACTTTGTCGATAACAGGAAGCAATCTTAATGCAGGAATATGCTTTTAAATAAATAATCCAAAATTTGGAGTATTAAATCAGGACATAATAGAAAACAGCCGGTACTTGCGCTACCCTTCTACAGTAAAGAAAATACATGTGAATAGATTTAAGGTTTTCACGGTGATTCATTTTGATAGAAGGAGATATTTCGGGTTCCTATCGTGTAAAAAACTGCGAATTTTGCCGACGTTTCGTGAACATTACAAGTGAACTGCAATGTTCACGAATAGTCGGACAAATTTTTAGTTTTTTACACGATTGGAACTCGAAATATCCCTTTTTATCAAAATGAATCATCGTTACGTATCATACGCATAATAGAACCGTATAGGGAGGGGAGCACTCAATAAACTTGTATGCGCCATCGGCAGGTAAAGTGAGGGTAATACGAGGGTAGTTCAATAAGTCCTTAGAATGAAGTATAAAAACAATATTTTGGGTAAATTTTTTTTTATTTTTCAACATAATCTCCTTGGAGCTCTATACACTTGGTCAATCGCTTTTCAAGTTTTTTTAATCCTTCAGAAAAGTGC
>NC_046660.1:36756178-36765132 GCF_010883055.1 Belonocnema kinseyi | reverse complement strand
TTCAATTGGTTATAAAAACACGTAAACTCAGAAGATGTGGACTGTGACTGCACCATATATCTAGTCGGGAGTGGTGCTGACTGAAAACAGATGATTTAGAGCTATTCGCGCGCCATCTGTTGGTCATTCTAAGGACTTATTGAAGTACCCTCGTACTCAGTGATCTCTTCAGAAAAGGCTGCTACATACAATTTCGATAAAACTTTACTCACAGGTAAATTTGTTTAATCAGTGTATTTTACTTAAATCTATTACCTTCTCTGATGAGAATGTAAAAAATGCATATCTGATCCAGCTATATTTATCCTTGATCTAGCTGCAGATATTTTTAGAAAAGAATCAACGATATTGACCAAATGTTTAAAGTAGATATTTGCAGCAGGTTGCATTAAGTATTATTGTCAGTGATCAAATATATAGATATAATAATTTTACAGAAAATAAGTGGAATTATCAGCAGCAGTCGTTCTTAAACATTTATAACATTTTAAAACTTATTTAGTTTCTAGTTATTTATTATTGACTCAAAATTTGTACTGAAAGTTTCGATTTTGTTTGGTGTCTGAAACAGATGGGGTTACAAAGCTAATTCCAGTTATGAATATTATTGAATTGACGTTACAGTTGGCCTTGTTTCAACAAAAATAATTATTTTATTCGAATATATTTTAGTTTTATTGATTTCATTTTTCAGTATTTCGCTGTGTCCATTAAAAATTGTTGTTTTTTTGGTATATGAGATACGTTTTTTCAAGGAAAAGGAATACAAATTTATCAAGTGTCAGCACGCTGACCTATATTTCCACTTCGTTATCTTTACATTTACATAAAGCGGCTTCTATATCATTATATTAAAGAGTAGATCTGAATAAAAAATTATTGCTGTTTCAGATATTCTAAAAGTGTTTGATTTACATATAATAAAGATGAAACCCCTTTTCGTTGGTCTGCTTCTCATCTTTATATTTTTCATCATTGAAATTGGTAAGTATCATAATAATATTTTCCTTTTTAATATTTATTAAACGTAGATCCTCAGTCAATATCTAAATCGTTTCAATCAGGTACGAAGAGATTAGTGCACCAGCAGCTTTTTTTATGGAGTCTGGTGTTTGCTTGTTAGATTTCCGTACTCAGGCATCTTATGTACACTTAAATTCACGAGAATTTCCGTTAATTACTGCAAATTCATCAATCATTTTCTTTTAACTTTTCACAGAAGTATCAGATAATTTGAAAAAAGTAAGAACAAAATATGCAGCTACAGATGAGGAGCGAAATGATAGGGCTCGCAAAGAAGATCATAGAAAAACTCTGGTTCTTGGGACCCCTGCACGCCCGAAAAAGCCTTATGGTCCTTGTGCTCAGCAGAGTAAGTTTCAGCTCCCGAAACATATAGATAAAACTGGGAATAGTGCTTACAATTTGTTTCTAGACCATTATCGAGGAAAAGGTCTACCTAATGTACCTGATATTACACTTAAATTGTATGAAGAACGACACGCTAGTGGTTCTTACCGTTTACCCGCCCAATTTACTTCAACAAGACTGAGTCATCAAGTTGAGGAAGCTCGCATTAGGACTCTGCGCCAACCTCTCCTCAAAAAAGAGCACCAACAGATGTACCAACAGCTTGAAAGTCTCCAGGATCATTCTGGAGTTTCTGTATCTAGTTCAAGATGCTCCGACCATCGATATCCAAATCAGTATGCCGTGGGGCATCAATCTGGTGGTTATGCATCGGGCTCTGGCTATAACCATCCATACACTGCTCCCCAAATGATACCATCGGAAGATTCATGTGCAAACTTTGATAAACAACCTCCTAAGCATCCAGATTTCGAGGAAATTTCAACACAAAATAATCCTTCAGCTACAGCGTTGATTGATAATTATAAGATACGTCTAAGACAAAAGTACGGGAATCACTCTAAAGGTTCTGGTTTATTTTAAATAAGTGATACTTCTAGTTCAATGCGACACATATATACCAATATTATTCATCGTTTCGCAGTTCTATAAATAATTTAAATCATAGGGAATTTATTCCACACTTTTTTCTGCTGTAAACAGCCTCCTTATGAAAATTGATACATGCTTTATTTTGTGAAATTTTCAATAAAACACATACCTTCTTAACTGCAAATATTGAATAAATAGTGTTTTCTTTTAAGTCAAACTTGTGTATTATAATATTGCAGAGGTTATCTACAGAAAAAAGCTGGAATTATTTTTGCCTTTAGAAAATGTCTGATTTAGTTTACCAGAATTCTGTTGAAAATGCCCTTGATACTTTTTTGTTTGATTTTCGTAATGTTGCGCCAGAAAGAGCTATTGGCGAAGGACTAGTAAATCAAAATGCAATAATATCGAGATTCATGTAATTTTTAAGCTTTTCCCCCAAGATTAGTTATCTTTAGAATTATTTAAACAAGTAAGTTGAGGCAACTTAATTTTTGCAATGGGCTTTATTTTGAAAATTTCATATATTTATATCATTTTTTGAAGAAAAAAATCTGTCCGTTTCGCGAGAACATTCTAGTCGCGCATTGCGCGCGTGACTCGCAAGTTTTGTCACTCGATTTTGTCTAAAATTTAATATTTTCAACACTACGATCAACACTATTATACCAAAGGTATATTATATTTATTTCTGCACATCGAACTGGTATTGCTTATTCAGGTATTGCAAAATAATGTTCAAATTTCCTTTTTCATGATTACTTGAAAGTTTGCTTCTTATTTTGCACTTATTTTTATTTTTAGCTAGCCAGAAAAATCTATCATTTCAATAAATTTATATTATTACGATTCATAATCAGCATTGGAATTGAAAAATATGTATTTTTATTATCTTGTTTTTATGATTGAAAAAAGGGCGCATCATGCAAAAAACAATTTTGTTATTGAACTTTTTAATGCAACTAGTGTCGTTCTTCCATCAATTTAATTTGTTTATTTTCCATGTTATTTTTTACTATTTAAACCAAAAATACGCATCCTAGCGTAAAGGAAAAAGTGGTTTGAAGAATTTTTTTATATTTAATTTACGCGAAGAATTTTATTAGTTAAAAACGTTTATTAAATTTTTTTTTTAATGCACAATTTATTACATTTATGTGCTTTTGTACCTTGCATCATTCTTCCTAAGATTTGATTTTTATAAATGTCAATGTTATATCTAACAATTGAAACAAAAGCCACGCATTCTATCAAAAAATTAATAATAACAAATTTGTAAATCCTTTTTGGACGAACAAATTTTATATATATATATATATATTTTTTTTGTAGCTTGTGCCGTTTGTCTAAAAATTTAATTTCTCTATTTCTGATGCTGCTTTTTTACAAAGGAAACAAAAACTAGGTGTCCTATCAAAAATTAAATGAAAACAAATTTGTGCATCTGTATTTCGTGCACAGTTTTTATCCATTTATCTTTTCTTGGATCTTGCATTTTGGCCGCAAAATGGAATTTTCTATTTTTCATTATTTTTTGTGCCGTCAAAATCAGAATGTACAATTTTTATGAAAAAATGAGAAAAGTTGTTATGATAATTTTATAGGGCCTTTAAGAAGTAAAGTTTTGCTTAAATTTTTTCATATTGTGCGTTATTTACCTTTGAATTTTCATTTTTGTGTTTTGTTTAATGATGTGAGTCTATAACGCAGGTAATTTCTTTTACCGAAGAAAGTAATTGGGAGAAAATGTTCGACTTTTCAAACTACGAACAAACCTACAGACAATTTTTTAATCTTGAAAAAAGTGGTTTTAGGAATTTTCAAACTGCACTAACTTTTTGAATTTTCATCCAAATACGTAAAAGACTTTCAAAGAGAGAAAATAACAGCCTTGAGATGCAACGAGGATCTTTTGAAGCAAAAATAAAACTTAAGCCAAACTTAAGCGAAGATTTAGAGTGGTGAAATGCGAATATTTTTACAGTTAATAGTCCAATACAGATGTCACAATTATTTTTACAGTTTAGAGTCCAATACATCTCGTCTAGTGATATTTTCACATTCTTCTAATTCAGACTGGAGTGCATGACATGCCCCACGAGAGAGTTAATGGTTTCGGAGTAAAGATTATGAGGAAAATCTTATTAATTATTTAGAATTGTTAGCAGCGTTTCTAGGTCTAAAATGGTTTGCCAAACAATATCGACGATGTAATATTTTTTTAGGAATTGGCAATACAACGGCAATTGGCTATCTCACTCGTATGGGAGGAACGCAGAGTAGCAAATTAAGTGAAATTACAAAACGAATTTGGAAGTAGTGTGAAGACCGCAATTTATGAAAGTTTGCGTCATACATTAGTTCAGAAGAAAACTTCGCAGCCGATTTGGTATCAAGGCGTCTCGAACCAGAAACTGAGTATCAACTTTAAAGCAAAGATTATCAGATGATAATTAATTTGCTTGATGCACCGGATATTGACTTGTTTGCAAGTAGATCTAATGCAAAATTCAAACAATAAATTTCTTGGAAAAAATATCGAAGTTCAATTGCAGTGGATTCATACACAGAAGATTGATCGCCGTATTTCTTTTACGCGTTTCCTCTATTTACTTTAATTCAAAAAATATTTTAGAAAATCAAGACTAAGAGATCTCAAGGTATCATTAGTGTTCCTCAATGATCTGCACAGCCATTGTATCCATTATGCATGTCAATATTCGAAAGCCAACTAATTACATTTAAAACCTCTATTAATCTATAACGCTCCTTAAATAGGACTCCACATCCTCTCTGGGTTCAGATTTCCCTGGTTGCAGGAGTGTTATCAGAGATCCCTTAACATCAATAGACATGCATGCAGAGACGATCGATATTTCAATTGCAATGTTCAGTAGATCCTTACTGCGACAACATGCGGTACCAATCAGGAGATGATGGCTAATTCTGTAAAAATCAGAATATAAGCGTTTTCGGGGCATCAATTTCGGAAGTCCTTCAATTTTTGGCGCCAGAATTTGATAAAGGAGCATCAAATTGTTCAGAAAACTCTACAAGGTCGGCTCTAGCGCTTATTCTAGGCTCTGAAATTGAACAAGATTCAATGGATAAGAAGTTTTGTAAATGCAGAGCTAGCTTAAAACCACCTCAAGCCAAATAGGCCTCAACTTGGAACACAAAAATTGTATTAGATTTTACGGAAATAGATTTCCAATGACAAAATTTCCCTAGAAAAAATATCGCAATGATTTATTGGTTTACTTGCTCTGGTAACGGATCAAAGGAAGCAAATATTATACTTGTTAGATTTAAATGACCTACCTTTCTAGAGTAAAGAAATTATATGTTAATCGATTTAATGCTTTCAGGATGATTCATTTTGATAAAAGGAGATATTTCGGGTTCCTATCGTGTAAAAACGTCGGAAAAATTTGTAGTTTTTTACACGATTGGAACTCGAAGTATCTCTTTTTATCAAAATGAATTATCGTTGCGCATTTCTACGCATAATAGAACTGTATAGTGAGGGGAGCATTCAATAATCTTCTAAGCACAATCGGCAGGTACAGCGGGAGTACTTCCAGTGATCTCTTCAGAAAAGGCTGCTACATACAATTTAGATAGAACTTCACTTACAGGTAAGTTTGTTTAATCATTGTATTTTACTTAAATCTATTACCTTTTCTGATGAGAATGTAAAAAATAGATATCTGATCGAGCTATATTTATCCTTGATCTAGCTGCAGATATTTTTTAGAAAATAATCAACGATATTGACCAAATGTTTAAAGTAGATATTTGCGGCAGTATTAATTAAGTATTATTGTCAGTGATGAAATATATAGATATAATAATTCTACAGAAAATAAGTGGAATTATTAGCAGTAGAGTTTTAAAGCATTTATAACATTTTAAAACACATTTAGTTTCTCCTTATTTCTTATTGACTCAAAATTTGTACTTAAATTTTTGATTTTGCTTAGTGTCTGAAACTGATGGAGTTACAAAGCTAATTCAAATATATGAACATTATTGAATCGACGCTACAGTTGGCTTTTTCAACACATATAATTACTTTATTTAAATATATTTTAGTTTAATCGATTTAATTTTTCAGTATTTTTCTGTTTCCATTATAATATTTTTCGTGTGGTATATTGAAGAGTTCCAGTTTAGTGGAACGTAACGTATCGTCAGTCGATTAATGATAAATGTAGATGGCCGACATAGTAAGTAATATGCGGTAAATGCCTCTGCAAAATACCACTAACAGCAGGGCGCACAGGTGACCCACGTGAAATCGAGTTGGAGCCTCATCTAGCTACAAGCGGGGAGAGGGCTTAAATAGCCGCCGGCAATCAGAAAACCCGTCTGTTATCGGCCACCGATGCGTCGGTAAATTAACTCTTCTTAGGAATTACACTGCGGCTTATTTCTAAAAGCCCGGGTAGATACCCATCTTACACATGCGCGTTATTCTGGAGGGAACCAAAATGAAGAAGGATAAGGAATCTAAACGAAGTTATTTACAGGTACTGCGAAAAGTAAGGTTTACATTATAAGATTTAATATCAATCAATTATAAAGATTGACATTCTTAAATTTATAGTAATTTAGCAGCCGAGTTCAAAGGCATTGAAATCGTTTAGATCGCTCTCTAATACAAGGCGATTTAATTCAATTAAAATCGGCTGTGTTGACGTTTCGTATATCAACACGAGAGACCAATTTCTTTAGCAAATCACTTCACTCTTACCACGTGCTCGATGTATACGAGTCACCATTCGCACGGGCATTATCGCTAGAGAGAGCCCGCGTGACGTCACGGGACATTTAATAGTCCAGGAACTCCACGCAGATTTCCGAGAAAACAGCCGGGAATTCGTGGAGCAAAAAGTCCTGGCTATTACAATTATTCGATGAGAGCATTTGAATCTCTATCTATGGTGATCCTCGCAAATTCAACTATCCGTTATTCTCGATCATTTGGATCATACTAAATAATAAGAAATTATTAAGGAAAATTTACTTTGCATGTTTTCGCAGATGAAATTTCCATCTGGGAAAATAAGAAATACAATTTAATTTCAGATTTTCTGTTTAGTTTTTGAGAAGTTAATGAGTTTTGGTAGAATTTAAAAACAACTAAAATTTCCTTCTCCAAATGAAATAAGCCTTCCAAATCATTTTTTTCATAAAAGAGTTTCATGCATAATTTTTTTTATTCTTGAATGATCGCGAGCATCGATACTCAAAAAGTAACTTGTTATCCCGTTAGTAGATTCTGGCGTAGTACTTCAATAGTTGTTTCAAATAGGGCCAGTGTGGCTCTACAGAGCGAAATCACCATTCATATTCGTGATTCATGATGATGAAATTAATGATTCCTAATATCTCTTAAGATATTGGATTAAATTCAGGATAATTAAACTGAGTGCTTCTTGCAATATGATTAAAGTCACACTTGAAGTGAAGAATTATCGTTTTGATCTCTTTACGTCGATGATAATGTTTCAATATGATATACGTTTTTTCAAGGAGAAAGAATACAAATTTATCAAGTGTCAGCATGTTTAGCTGTATTTCCACTTTGTTATCCTTATATTTACATAAGGCGGCTTTTACGTCATTACATTAAATAGTAGATCTCAATAAAAAAAACTATTGCTGTTTCAGATATTCTAAAAGTGTTTGATTTATATATAATGAAGATAAAACTCCTTTTCGTTGGTCTGCTTCTCATCTTTCTATTTTTCTTCATTGAAATTGGTAAGTATCATAATAATATTTTCCTTTTTAATATTTATTAGATGTAGATCCTCAGTCAATATCTAAATCGTTTAAATCAGATATGAAGATTTTTATGCACCAGCAGATTTTTTTATGAAATCTCGTGTTTGCTTATTAGATTTCCGTACTCAGGCATTTTATGTACACTTAAATTCACAAGAAGTTCCGTTACTGATGGATGACGAGCTATTCATTTAATTTATTTCTAACACTGTAAATTCATCAATGATTGTCTTACAACTTTTCACAGAAACGTCAGGTAATTTGAAAGAAATAAGAACAAAATATGCAGCTTTAGTTGAGGAGCCTAATATTACACTTAAATTGTATGAAGAACGACACGTTAGTGATTCTTACCGTCCTCCTGACCAATTTACATCAACAAAAATAGTTCATCAAGTTGAGGACGCTCCCATTAGAAACCTACTCCAACCTCTCCTCAAAAAAGAGCACCAACAGATGTACCAACAGCTTGAAAGTCTCCAGGATCATTCTGGAGTTTCTGTATCTAGTTCAAGACGTGCCGACTATCGATATCAAAATTAAGATGCCGTGGGGGATCAATCTGACGGTTATGCATCGGGCTCTGGCTATAATGATCCATACACTGCTCCGCGAATGATACCATCGGAAGATTTATATTCACACATTGATACTCAACCTCCAAAGCATCTAGATTTCGAGAAAATTTCAACACATTATAATCCCTCAGCTACAGTGTTGATTGATAATTACAACATAAGTCTAAGACAAAATTACGGGGATCACTCTAAAGGTTCTGGTTTGGTTTAAAAAAGTGATACTTCTAGTTCAAAACGACACATATATACCTATATTATTAATTGGTTCGCAGTTCTAAAAATAATTTAAATCATAGGGAACTTTAATACACACTTTTTGCTGCTGTAAACAGCCTCCTTATTAAAATTCATACATGTTTTATTTGGTTAAATATTGATTAAAACACATACATTCTTAACTGCAAATATTGCATCAATTGTGTTTTCTTTTTAATCAAACTTGTCTATTATAATATTGCAGAGGTAATCCACAGAAAAAAGCTGGAATTATTTTTGCGTTTATAAATGTCTGATTTAGTTTACGAGGGTAGTTCAATAAGTCCTTAGAATGACCAACAGATGGCGCGCGAATCGCTCCAAATCATCTGTTTTCAGTCAGCACCACTCCCGCCTAGATATATG
>NC_046660.1:36751736-36756078 GCF_010883055.1 Belonocnema kinseyi | reverse complement strand
ATTGACCAAGTGTATAGAGCTCCAAGGAGATTATGTTGAAAAATAAAAAAAAAATTTACCCCAAAAAAATTGTTTTTATACTTCATTCTAAGGACTTATTGAGCTACCTTCGTACCAGAATTTTGTTGAAAATGCCCTTAATACTTTTTTGTTTAATTTTCGTAATGTTGCGCCAGAAAGAGTTATAGACGAAGGACTAGAACTTGTGGAAGCAGGAAGAGGCAGATAAGCAGACGATCGTCTTCATAATAATGCGTATAAACATTTTTTATTTGTATGCCTTTAATAGTTTTAATAATTAACTAAATTAATGGGAATCTAAATGCAATAATATCGAGATTCATGTAATTTTTCAGCTTTTCTCCCATGATTAGTTATCTTTATAATTATTTCAACAAGAAAGTTGCAGCCTCTTAATTTTTGCAATAGGCTTTATTTTGGCGCTTTCACATATTGAAATCATTTTTTGAAGAAAAAAATCTGTTTCGCGAGCACATTCTAGTCGCGCATTGCGCGCGTGGCTCGCAGGTTTTGTCACTCGATTTTGTCGAAAATGTGATCTTTTCTACACTACGCTTAACACTATTATATCAAAGGTATATTATATTTATTTCTGCACATCGAGCTGGTATTGCTTATTCAGGTATTCCAAAATAATGCTCAAATTTTATTTTTCATGATTACCTACTTTAACGTTTGCATTTATGTGCTTTTACACCTTGCATCATTTTTCTTAAGGTTTAATTTTTTTAAATGTGAATGTTATTTTTAACGATTAAAAAAAAGCCACGCATTCTATCACAAAATAAATAATAACAAATTTGTAGATCCTTTTGGGTGAACACATTTTTCATATATATTTTTTTGTAGCTTGTGCCGTTTGTCTAAAAATTTAATTTATCGATTTTTGATGCTGCTTTTTTAAGAATGAAACACATTTTAAACTTGGAAAAAAAGGGTTTAGAAATTTTCAAACTGCACTCACTTTTTCAAATTTTTACCCAAAATGGCTGGCTAACGAACTTGCCATTCAGTTTTTGGCACTAAATGAGTGTACAAAATGCCATTCTAATAGATTAATTTTTTTAATTCATCGTGCTCACAGACAGACATACATATATACAGACATGCAGAAAAAATTGGGGATACCTAAATTTCAACAAAAATCACCATTCCTATAATTATTAATGAAATCTCGTCGAATTATTACATGAGACAAATTTATTTATTATACAGCACGTGATGACACTTTAAATTTAAAATTTTGAAAAATTCAAGTTGGCTGCCCAAATTTGTTTTTTAAACTCATTACTTGTTTGTGAATGTTAAATCATAGATTCTTTCCTAGTTCTTACGTTCCACATTGATTAAAATAAAATGGATAAAAAAAAACTGTTTTCGAACTCAAAATTCATTTGATTAAAAACTCCTTTCTCAATCCTTTACGTTTCGATACAATGCATACCTTTTTCAAAAGGTTTTAATCCGAGATATCGAAATTTAAATTAATAAAAACATAAGATTAATGTCATAGAGTAAAAAACAAAAATAAAAAACTCCGTCATTAGACATTTTTTTGTCAAAATTTTTTTTTATATGTCAAATTTTTTTTATTAAAATAAATTTAGAGTTTAACAAAATATTATTTGGCTCAAATTTATTTTAAATTATGTGAAATGTGAGACATAAGAAAGAATTTATGATTTAACGTTTATAAATATTGTCGTCCGAAAAAAGGGATTGATTTGGTTTGAATTCATCATTCAATTAATCATTTCTTTGTTTTTCGGTGCGACTTTTTAGGTGTCAATGAAAATGCTGCATTATTGTCAAATAAACAACATATTTTGCAGAGTATGAATATAAAGCCTTATGAAACACTCAAAAACTCGTATTTTCTATGCTTTTCGTCCAAAGATCTTTAAATTTTCAAGAAAAATCAATTTTATTGTTACAATGCGTATCGTTGAAAGTAGATTTCGAAAATTTGACTAAAGTAAAGATGGCGCCTTATCACAATTTTTAAAAGCTGCATAATCTTTATAAATTTAAACAAAGTATGAAATAAATTTTCGGAAAGGATTTAGTGATTCTCGTAAGCATTTTGCTTAAAAGTTTGTAAAGCTTTAATATGCCACAGTTTTATTGATGAATAAAACTTTCAAAAATCCGCCTCTACTATCTATGCGGAATGTCAAATGCATTTGGTCATTTACTTGGCTTAGTGTGTTTACATACTCCATTAAACCATTAAATCGTTGCAAGCAATCAATTTTTCATTAGATTCTTTCATACTACCTTTCTTAGAAGACTCTACTTTGATCGATTTAATTTCCAAGAATTCGTCAAGCATATGATTATTAGTTTTTAGATGTTATTTTAAGTTTGGTTAAAACATCTTTCGGTTATTAGTCGCAAGACAAAGTGCAGTGGAAATATCGCAAACAGTTCTAGTAGATAAAGACAGGTTTTTGCCGATTTTTGATACAGCTTCAGCAGAAATTTGTCGTTTAAGGTTTTTTGATCATCTAGTAGGATAAATTCCAATATTTATTGGCTGATTTTTTTCGTGAGTCGAAAGTATTTCACTATCATACGAATTTTCATCTTTTTTTTGTGGCCTATTTCAAATTAAACTGCTTATCAAGTGCTCTTTCTCTTTGGGACTTACAAGGAAGGTATTTCAGGTGTTCCTCTCCGATTTGATTTTCCCTGATATATATTATAGTACTCGAAAAACTAAGCGACACGTATTCTTTTTATCTGTGGACAAACACCTTAAGGGGGTGAAACAGCCCCTTAAAAATAGAAGCCTCAAGTGTCGAATGTATAGTTTTGTGTAAAAAAAAAATCAAATTGATTTCGACCAAATATATTGGATTAAAGTTGTTCTGAAATTTTTTTAATGAGGAAATTTGTGTTATTACGAAGGAAGTAGAATCGAGTCTATCCAACATGAATGCAAATTTAAGCGGGGGCAAACCACCTCTACAGATTTTTAAATGTGCTATAAATGGCTAAATTCACAAGAGAAAAATTTAAAAAATAGATATATTTTGCACTTAAGCCAAAAGTAAGGTTGTATTACGACACAATTTTTTTTTAATTAATAAGGGTAGCTACCCCTAAACTCTTTTTATTTTTTGTCTATGATAATATATACTTTCCATACGCAAAGACAATTAGGAAAAGTGTTTTATAACGAAGAAAGTAGAATAAAGTCCACACAATTTAAATAAACCAAACACGCGGGAGTAAACTATCCCTACATATTTTTAAATATGCTGTAAAATTGCTAAATTTAACAGGGAACAATTTTAAAAAATATATATTTTGCGATTGACACGAAAATAAAGTTATGTTTCGACAATTTTTTCTTAATTAACGGGGGTAGCTACCCCTGAATACTTTTTATTTTGTGTCTATGATAAAATATACTTTTTATGCGCCAAGACGATTGGAAAGACAGTTATTTAACAAAGGAAGTATAATAGAGAACATACAACCTAAATAAAATAATTAAGCACGGGTAAACCACCCTGCAATTATGTATCAAATTTAAAAATAAGTAAAATTTATCGAAAAAATGCGAAGAAAATACGTGTGACTGAAATAATATTAAAATTTAAATTCAAAATCACCTTGCTTTGTCGCAAGATAAAATTTATCACAGAATGTACAACAATAGAATAACTGATAAAGAATAATGCGTGCTATCTGTAAAAACATTGAGTAAAGGTGGTAATATATAATTTGATGAAATTGCAAATTTTTAAATAATTCCCACAAGAAAAGCATGTAAGATTCAAAATCCGTTGTGAGCCATTCTATTATTGCATATTCAGTGATAAATTTTATCCTGCAAAAAAGGCTCTTCATTTAAAACAGATCGCATACCTTAAAATTAAGCGAACTTTAAAAATAATGCAGACAAGTTGTAATTTTAAAGTTTTAATAATGTCAAACAATTTAAGGTTAGACAGCCTCTTCGAAGCTCTTTTTTTTAAATACATTTAAATACCTTCATGCTTTTTTTGTATGCAATACGTACTTTCTTCGGATTTTTCGCTCAAATTTAAATATATTTTGAAATTCTATACATAATGAAGGGGTGGTTTACACTCGCTTAATTTTTTTATTCATGTTCGATGGACTTTATATTAATTCCTTCAGTATAAAACTTTTTTGTATTTTTCTTTGTGTATGGAAAGTATATATTATCATAGAAAACAAATAAAAAGTACGAGGGTATTTCAATAAGTCCTTAGAATGACCAACAGATGGCGCGCGAATCGCTCCAAATCATCTGTTTTCAGTCAGCACCACTCCCGACTAGATATAT
>NC_046660.1:36709915-36751636 GCF_010883055.1 Belonocnema kinseyi | reverse complement strand
ACTTCCGAAAACGCACTTTTCTGAAGGATTAAAAAAACTTGAATAGCGATTGACCAAGTGTATAGAGCTCCAAGGAGATTATGTTGAAAAATAAAAAAAAATGTACTCAAAAAAAATTGTTTTTATACTTCATTCTAAGGACTTACTGAACTACCCTCGTATTTAGGGGTAGCTGTCTACATTAATTTTTTTTGGCGAAACATGTCAACTTTATTTTCGTCTCAAGTGCAAAATATATTGCTCACAACATTTTATTCCTATCACTTCAGCCATTTGCAGCGTATTTAAAAATATGTAGGGGTGGTTTACCCCCACGTAATTTTTTTCTTTATATGGGATGGGCTTTATTTTACTTTTTACGTATTAAAACTATCCTTCTAATTGTCTTTGTGTATGGAAAGTATTTAATATCATAGACACAAAATAAAAAGATTTTAGCTGTAGTTACCCCTATTAATTAAAAAAAATTTTCTTGATACCCAACTTTATTTTTGTTTCATGTGAAAAATATATTTTTAAAAAATTTTCCTTTATAAACTTAGCAATTTTGCGCACATTTAAAATATGTAGCGGTGGTTTATTCGCGCGTAATTGTTTTATTCATGTTGGATGGACTCTATTTTACTTCCTTCGTTATAAAATTAATTTCCCAATTTTTGTATGTACGAAAAGTATATATTATCATTGACACATAATAAAAAGTTTTAAGGGTGACCACCCCGATTAGTTTTTTCAACATTTTGTTTGGTGAAACACATCAAATTTATTTTTGTCTTAAGTGCAAAAAGTTTGTGTAAATTTAAACATTTTCAGCACAACTTTAAATATATGTAGAGTTGGTTTAACCCATTCTTTTTTATATTCTGTTTTTTGCTGAGAAAATTATGTTTTTCATTTCTCATCACGAGGAAACTTTTCCAATAGGCTTGATCGAAATCATGTTGGTTTTTATACACAAAACTATAAAATCGACAATTGAGACCCCAATCTTTTAGGGGCTGTTTCACCCACTAAAAGTGTTTCTCAGCATAAAAAAAATACGTGGCGCTTAGTTTTTTGAACACTTCGACATATATCGTAAAGAATCAAATCGGCGAGGGAAATAAATCATGTAGGCATTGAGAACACCGTCTTACATTTTTAGAACTGTTGACACTAGATTCATCTGACTTAACAAAATTATAATTCTCGAAACTTCTAGCCATTTCACAAAGATCACAAGCACATTTTTGTCCGCTCGTCGCTTTCGTGACTTGCTTATTCGAGTATTTCCTGTCAGAATAATCTGGTAACTTCAAAGAACCTTGGAAATTTTCACGTTTGCTTAGTGCATAAACCCTAAAATGGACAGCTACTGGAAATTACACTCTGTAAACGATCGTCTTTATTATTATAGTTTGTAACATGTATTATTTTTTTTAACAGCTTCCCCTTAATTTCCGTTATTCCACACCTTTTATAAACAAACTAAGCACAATTTTTTACGATTTTGCCTGCAAGTCAAGGCATGATCTTTTCTGTACGACATTTTAATACCACATATGAATGAACCGTGCTATACCAAGATACAGTGTAAACTAATTACCCTGAGAATAGTACCCACTATAACACAAAGTAAGAAAATACGAGTGCTTGGAGGTGTGCTTATTTAAAAAGACAAAATTGCATCGTTCCTAAATCTTTGTTATCACACTGCACTGTTAAATATGTTTGGAAATCTACAGCACTTCTACAAGACTTCTACAATACAAGCGCAAGGTAAAATTGCAAACATGGCATTGAAATGACAAAATTGCAATACAGGTATTGCAAGTCTTGTCAATCGCGAAGTCACGGACCGGCATTCCAATAATTGTATTAGTGTTTGTATGATGAAAATTGTGCACAAGGAAATCACGGATTTCATTTATGGAGTTTACGGAATTCATGGGATTCTAGGAATTTTTGGCATTCCTGTAATTCGCGGAATTCATGGAATTTTACAGAATTTACAGAATGTTTGGGATTCATATGGAATTCATGAAATTCGCGGAATTTATGGAATTGAAGGAGTTCAAAGAACTCGATAAAGTCCATTAATTACAAATAGCCCATAAATTCCGCGATTTCATTGAATTTAATTACCTCATTGAATTTCCTAAATTCCTTAGTTTTCGTGAATTCCATGAATTCACTGAATTTCGTGAATGCCATGAATTCTCTGGATTTCTTGAATTCTATGCATTCCTTAAATTCCATGAATTCCATGAATTCCGCGATGTTCATTAATTTCTGGAAGTCCATGCATTCCGCAAATTTCTTAAATTTCATGAATTCCTTGAGTTCCGTGAATTCTTTCGATTCCGTAAATTTCTTGAATTCGGTAAATGCCTTGATTTACGTGAATTCTCCGAAATCGGTGACTTCCGTAAATTTCTTGAATTCTATTATTTTCTAGAATTCCGCGAATTCCGTGAATTCCATCAATTTTGTGAATTCTTTACATTTCGCGAATTCCATGAATTATGTTAATTTCTTGAATTGGGTGAATTCCGCCAATTCGTCGAATTCGGGGAATTTAATGAATTCTTTAAATCTTGTTAATTCCTTGCATTCCCGACACACTGTAAATTCCTTAAATTCCGCTAATGTTACGAAATCCATGAATTCCGGGCGTTACATGAATTCCGTGAGTTCCTTGAATTCCGTGAGTTCCTTGAATTCCGTGAGTTCCTTGAATTCCGTAAATTCTATTAATTCCACTAATTCCTTAAATTTCATGAATGTTATTAATATGGGAGTTCTATATTATGTATTAACAAAAGTTTAGGCTCCATTGGATTTTTTGTGTCAGGAACAAGTGTTCTGCTAAATAATTTCCATTTTTTTTATTACTCGCTATAACAGATGTCGAGATATCCAGCCAAAAATATGATACAAAAGAGTTACTGGCTACTGAACCTGTATTATAAAATTCAGATTTCCCTGGTCGCATGAGTGTTATCAGAGATTCCAGCATTTAGTAGATCTTCACTGCGACAATACGCGTCACCAATCAGGAGATGATAGTTAATTCTGTAAAAATCAGAATATAAGCGTTTTCGAGGCATCAATTTCGGAAGTCATTCAATTTTTGGCGCCAGAATTTAATAAAGGAGTATCAAATTGTTCAGTAAACTCCACAAGGTCGGCTGTAGCTCTTATTCTAGGCCCTGAAATTGAACAAGATTCAATGGATAAGAAATTTTGTAAATGCAGAGCTAGCTTAAAATCACCTCACGCCAAATAGGCCTCAACTTAGAACCCAAAAATTGTATTAGATTTTAAGGAAATGGATTTTCAATGACAAAATTTCCCTAGAAAAAATATTGCAATAATTTATTGCTTTACTTTCTCTGGTAATGGGTCAAAGGATGTAAATATTATCCTTGTTAGATTTAAATGACGTACAGAATCTAGAAAAGCGGATTATAATTTTTAGTTTTTTACACGATTGAAATAGAAGCACTCAATAACCTTCTAAGCACAATCGGCAAGTACGGTGAGGCTACTACCAGTGATCTCTTCAGAAAAGGCTGCTGCATACAATTTCCATAGAACTTCACTTGCAGGTAAGTTTGTTTAATCGTTGAATTTTACATAATAAGTAATATGTAGTAAATGCCTCTGCAAAATACCACTAACGGCAGGGCGCACATGTGACCCACGTGAATCCGGGTTGGAACCTCACCTGGCTACAAGCGGGGAGAGGGCTTAACTAGCCGCTCGCAACGAGAAAAACCGCCTGTTACCGGTCACCGATGCGTCGGTAAATAAACTCTTCTTAGAAATTAAACTGCGATTTATTTCTAAAAGCCCGGGTAGATACCCATTTTACGGATGCGCGTTATCCTTGAGGGAACCAAAATTAACTGTGATCCATGCAAAGGGATTTTTCTAAATTGAAATGAATGAGACTTTTATGCAAGAAGGGCAAGGAATATAAATTGAGTTATTTACAGGTTTTGCGAAAAGCAAGCTTCACATTATTTGAATTAATATCAATCAATTATAAAGATTGACATTCTTAAATTTATAGTAATTTAGCAGCCGAGTTCAAAGGCATTGAAATCGCTTAGATCGCTCTCTAATACAAGGCGACTTAATTTAATTAAAATCGGGTGTGTTGACGTTTCGTATATCAACACGAGAGACCAATTTCTTTGGCAAATCACTTCACTCTTACCACGTGCTCGATGATGTATACGAGTCACCATTCGCACGGACATTATCGCTAGAGAGACCCACGGGGCATTTAATAGTCCAGGAACTCCACGCAGATTTCCGAGAAAACGGTCGGGAATTCATGGAGCAAAAAGTCCTGGCTATCACAATTATTCGATGCGAGCATTTGAATCTCTATCTATGGTGATCCTCGCAAATTTAACTATCCGTTATTCTCGATCATTTGGATCATACTAAATAATAAGAAATTATTAAGGAAAATTTAATTGGCATGTTTTCGCAGATGAAATATCCATCTGGGAAAATGAGAAACACAATTTAATTTCAGATTTTCTGTTTAGTTTTTGAGAAGTTAATGAGTTTTGGTAGAGTGTAAAAACAACTAAAATTTTCTTCTCCAAATAAAATAAGCCTTCCAAATCACCTTTTTTATAAAAGAGTCTCATGCATAATTTATTTAGTCTTGAATGATCGTGAGAATCGAAACTCAAAAAGTAACTTATTATCTCGTTAGGAGATTCGGGCTTAGTATTTCAATAGTAGCTTGAAATAGGGACAAGGTGGCTCTGCAGAGTGGAGTCACCATTCATATTCGCGAGTCACAATGATGAAATTAATGATTCCTAATATCTCTTAAAATATTGGATTAAATCCAGGATAATTAAAATAAGTGCTCCTTGCAATATGATTAAAGTCACATTTGAAGTGAAGAAGTATCGTTTTGATCTCTTTACGTAGATGATAATGTTTCAATATGATATACGTTTTTTCAAGTAGCATGAATACAAATTTATTAAGTGCCAGCACGCGGAGCTGTATTTCCACTTGGTTATCTTTATATTTACATAAAGCGGCTTTTATATTATTATATTAAATAGTAGATCTCAATAGAAAACTTTTGCCGTTTTAGATATTCTAAAAGTGTTTGATTTACATATAATGAAGATGAAACTCCTTTTCGTTGGTCTGATTCTCATCTTTCTATTTTTTTTCATTAAAATTGGTAAGTATCATAATAATATTTTCCTTTTTAATATTCATTGAATGTACATCCTCAGTCAACATATAAATCGTTTAAATCAGATATGAAGAGTTGTGAGCACCAGCAGATTTTATTATGGAATATGGTGTTTGCTTGTTAGGTTTCCGTACTAAGACATTTTATGTCCACTTAAATTCACGAAAATTTCCGTTAATGATAGATGACGAGCGATTTATTTAATTTATTTTTAACACTGCAACTTCATCAATCATTTTCTTTCAACTTTTAACAGAAGCATCAGCTAATATGAAAAAAATAAGAACAAAATATGCAGCTTCAGATGAGGAGCTAGATGATAAGGCTCGCAAAGAGAATGATAGAAAAACTCTGATTCTGGGGACCCCTGCACGCCCGAAAAAACCTCATGATCGTTGTTCTCAGCGGAGTATGTTTCAGCTCCCAAAACACATAGATAAAACTGGGAATGGTGCTTATAATTTGTTTCTAGACCATTATCGAGAAAAAGATCTACCTTATGCTCCTGATATTACACTTAAATTGTATGAAGAACGACACGCTAGCGGTTCTTACCATTTACCTGCCCAATTTACTTCAATAAGCATGAGTCGTCAAATTGAAGAAGTTCGCCATAGAACCTTCCACCTACCTCTCGTCAAAAATGAGCACCAGCAGATGTACCAACACCATCAAGATCACCAGGATCATTCTGAAGTTTCTGAATCTAGTTCAAGACACGCCAACCATGGATATCAAAATCAATATGCCGTGGGGGATCAATCTGGTGGTTATGCATCGGGCTCTCGCTGTAATCATCCACTCACTGCTCCCCGACTGATACCATCGGAAGATTTATATGCACACTTGGATATCCAACCTCCTAAGCATCTAGATTTCGAGGAAATTTCTACACAAAATAATCCTTCAGCTGCAGTGTTGATTGATAATTACAACATACGTCTAAGACAAAAGTACGGGGATCACTCTAAAGGTTCTGGTTTGGTTTAGAAAAGTGATACTTCTAGTTCAGTACGACACGTATATACCTATATTATTCAGTGGTTCGCAGTTCTAAAAATAATTTAAATCATAGGGAACTTTATTACACACTTTTTGCTACTGCAAACAGCCTCCTTATTAAAATTCATACATGTTTTATTTTGTGAAATATTTATTAAAACATATACATTCTTAGCCGCATATATTGCATCAATTGTGTTTTCTTTTTAATTACACTTGTTTATTATAATATTGCGAGGTCATTCACAAAAAGAAGCTGGAATTATTTTTGCCTTTAGAAAATGTCTGATTTAGTTTACCAGAATTCTGTTGATAATGCCCTCAATACTTTTTTTTTTATTTTCATAATGTTGCGCCAGAAAGAGTTATGGACGAATGGCTAGTACTTGTGAAAAAGAAAGAGGCGGATAAGTAGACAGTGGTCTTCCTAATAATGCTTATAATCATACAAAAAAACAATTTTGTTACTAAACTTTTCAATGCAACTAGTGTCGTTTTTCCATAAATTTAATTTGTTTATTGATCGATGTTATGTTTTACTATTTAAACCAAAAATACGCATCCTAGCATGAAGTAAAAAGTGGTTCGAAGAACTGTTTTATATATAATTTAGGCGAAAAATTTTATAAGTTAAAGAAATTTATTACAAATTTGTAGATGTTTTTTAATGCACAATTTTTTTAATTAATGTGCTTTTGTACCTTAAATCATTTTTCTTAAGATTTGATTTTTTTGAATGTCAATGTTATTTTTAACGATTAAAACAAAAGCCACGCATTCTGTCAAAAAATGAATGATAACAAATCTGTAGATCCTTTTTGGGCGAACAAATTTTATATATATTTATTCTTTTTTGTAGTATGTTCCGCTTATCTAAACATTTAATTTCTCTATTTTTTATGCTGTTTTTCACGGATGAAACAACAACTAGGTGTCCTATTAACAATTAAATAAAAACAAATTTGTGGATGTTTTTCGTGCACAATATTTATCCATTTATTTTTTTTTTTTGATCTTGAATTTTGGCCGCAAAATCGATTTTTTTACTTTTCATTATTTTTGTTGCGTGAAAATCAGAATGTATAATTAAAAAAAAAATGAGCAAACTTGTTATGATAATTTTGCAGGACCTTCAAGAAGTAAAGTTTTGCTTAACTTTTTTTATATTGTGGGATATTTAGCTTATAATTTTAATTTTCGTTTTTTTAAATGGTGTAATCCCATAACGCTGGTAGTTTCTTTTAGCGAAAAAAGTAATTGGGAGAAAATGTTCGTTTTTTCAATTACTACAAACAAACGTATAGATAACCTTTTAATCTTGGAAAAAGTGGTTTTAGATATTTTCAAACTGCACTCACTTTTTAAATTTTCATCCGAACTGGCTGGCTAACGAACTTGACCTTCAGTTTTCGGCACTAAAACAGTGTAGCAAAGACCAATCAAATAGATTAATTTTTTCTAATGTAATCATGCAGAAAAATTGGGGGATACCTAAATTAAAAAAATACCATTTCTACAATTATTAACGAAATCTCGTAAAATTATTACAAGAGACAAATTTATTTATTATAAAGCACGTGATGAGATTTAAAATTTTGAAAAATTCAAGATGGTCGTCCAAATTTGTTTTTTAAATTAATTACTTCTTTGTAAATATTAAATCATAGATTTTTTCTTATTTCTTACGTTACATATTAATTAAAATAAAATGGATCCAAAAGAACTGTTTTCGAACTCAAAATGTATTTGATTGAAAGCTCCTTTCTCAATCCTTTACGTGTCGGTACAATGCATAACACTTTCAAAAGGTTTTATTCCGAGTTATCGAAGTTTATATTAATAAAAACATAAGATTATTGCCATAGAGTAAAAAACAAAAATAAAAACTCTGTCATTAGAAATTTTTTTGTGAACATTTTTTTATAAGTAAAATTTTTTTTATTAAAATAAATTTTGAGTTTGGAAAAATATTTTTTGCTGAATTTTATTCTAATTTATGTGAAATGTAAGACATAAGATAGAATCTATGATTTAACATTCATAAATATTGTCAATCGAAAAAAAGGATTGATTTGTTTTCAATTCATTATACAATTAATTATTCCTCTGTTTCTCGGTGCAATTTTTTAGGTGTCAATAAAAATGCTGCATTATTGTGAAAAAACGACATATTTTGTAAAGTACAAAAGCAAAAACTTCGAAAAATTCAATATAACGCCTTATGAGATATTCAAAAACTGGTATTTTCTATGCATTTCGTCCAAGAACTTTAAATTTGGAAGAAAAATCAATTTTATTGTTACAATGCGTATGATTGAATGTACATCTCGATTGTATAGTTTTATGTAAAAAAACCAAATTGATTTCGACTAAAAATGTCTAAATTCACAAGAGAAAAATTGAAAAAAAATATATATATATATTTTGCGATTGAGACAAAAATAAAGTTGTGTTTCGACAATTTTTTTTAATTAATGGGGGTAGCTACTCCTCAATACTTTTTATTTTGTGTCTATGATATAATATACTTTCCATGCACAAAGCCAATTGTTAAGACAGTTATTTAACGAGGGATGTATAATAGAGGCCATCCAACATGAATAAAAAATTAAGCAGGGCTAAACCACTCTGTGATTATGTATAAAATGTCATAATAAGTCATAAATTGATCGAAAAAGTCCGAAGAAAATACGTGTTACTGGAATAATATTAAAATTTACATTCAAAATCACCTACATTTGTCACAAGATAAAATTTATCACAAAATGCACAATAATAGAATAGCTGGTAACGGATAATGAGTCCTATCTGTAAAAATATTAAGTAAAGATGATAATATATAATTTGATAAAATTGTAAATTTTACAATTATTCCCACAAGAACAGCATGAAAGATTCAACATTCGTTGTGAGCTATTCTATTATTGTACATTCTTCGATGCTCTTTTTTCTCTTAAAAATACATAAATACCTTCATGCTTTTTTGTGTGCAACACGTATTTGCTTCTGGTTTTTCTTTCGAGTTTAAACATATTTTGAAATTCTATACTTAATGAGGGGGTGGTTTACGCTCACATAATTTTTTTACTCATGTTGGATGGACTTTAAAACATTGCTTAAAACATTTTATTCTTATTTCTTTAGCCATCTTCAGAGTATTTGAAAATATGTAGGGGTGGTTTACCCCTGCGTAATTTTTTATTTATATGGGATCGACTTTGTTTTACTTTCTTTGTTTTAAAACTATCCTTGTAATTGTCTTCGTGTTTAGAAAGTATTTATTATCATAGGCGCATAATAAAAAGATTTTAGCAGTAGCTACCTCGATTAATTAGAATATATATGTACGGTTGATTTAACCCATTCTTTTTTATATTTTGTTTTTTGCTGAGAAAATTATTTTATTCATTTCTCATCACGAGGAAACTTTTCCAATAGGTTTGATCGAAATCAGTTTGGTTTTTATACATAAAACTATACAATCGACACTTAAGACCCTTATCTTTGAGGGGCTGTTTCACCCACTGAAGGTGTTTCTCCGCATATAAAAAAATACGTGTCGCTTAGTTTTTTGAACACTTCAACATATATCGTAGAGAATCAAATCGGCGAGGGACATAAATCATTGAGGCATTTAGAACACCGTCTTACATTTTTAGACCTGTTGACACTAGATTCATCTGACTTTACAAAATTATAATTCTCGAAACTTCTAGCCATTTCATAAAGATCACAAGCACATTTTTGTCCGCTCGTCGCTTTCGTGACGTGCTTATTCGAGTACTTTCTGTCAGAATAATCTGGTAACTTCAAAGAACCTTGGGAATTTTCACGTTTATTTAGTGCATAAACCTTAAAATGGACATCTACTGCAAATTACACTCGATAAACGATCGTCTTTATCAATATAGTTTGTAACACACATTTATTCAAGCAGCTTCATTCCACTCCTTTTATAAACAAACTAAGCACAATTTTTGACGATTTTGCCTGCAAGTCAAAGCATGGTCTTTTCTGTACGACATTTTAATACCACATATGAATGAACCGTGTTATACTAAGATACAGTGTAAACTAATTACCCTGAGAACACTACCCGCTATAACACAAAGTAGGTAAATACGAGTGCTTGGAGGTGTGCTTATTTAAAAAGACAAAATTGCATGGTTCCTAAATCTTTGTTATCACACTGCACTGTTAAATATGTTTGGAAATCTACAGCACTTCTACAAGACTTCTACAATACAAGCGCAAGGTAAAATTGCAAACATGGTATTGAAATGACGAAATTGCAATACAGGTATTGTAAGTCTTGTAAATCGCGAAGTCACCATCCAGCACTCCAATACATGCATTAGAGCGTTTGTAAGATGAAAATTTTGCACAAGAAACTCGCGGAATTCATTTATGGAATGTACGAAATTCCTGGGATTCTAGGAATTTTTGACATTTTTGCAATTCGCGGAATTCATGCAATTTCTCGGAGTTTACCGAATTTTTGGGATTCAGGAAATTCATTCCATGAATTCTCTGGGTTTCCTAAACTCCATGAATTCCCTAAATTCCATGAATTCCACGATTTCCATTAATTTCGTGAAGTCCATGCCTTCAGCAAATTTCTTAAATTTCGTGAATTTCGCACAATACCTCAAATTCTGGGAATTTAATTAATTTTTTGAATCTTGTAAATTCCTTGTATTCCCTACACACCGTAAATTCCTTGAATTCAATAAATTCATATAATGCACGAAATCCATGAATTTCGGGCATTATATGAATTCCGTGAATTCCTAGAATTCTGTAAATTCTATCAATTCCACTAATTCCTTAAATTTCATTAATGTCATAAATATGCGTGTTATGTATTATACGAGGTGTGTTCAAAAAGTAAGGTCACTTTTCAATTTTCGCGAGCTACGTACATTCAAGTTATAAATTTTTTTGTTTTGTGGTGCTGGTACACTCGTCACGATCATATGTTTACAGTTTTGACTATATAGCTCGTGTTATTTTTCTGGCCGAGGCGTAAAAGATTAGAAGGGTTTGGTGTGCTTGGCGATTTTCTTCTTTCGAAAAAAATGGAGCAAAGATTCTGCAATAAATTTTGTGTGAAAAATGGAATCCAGTGCTCTAAAACTCTTGAAATGTTGACAGTTGCATACGGTGAGTCTACTTTGAGTGACAAAAATGTGTATAAGTGGTACAAGCTGTTCCAAGAAGGCCGAGAGGATGTCGAAGACGAACCTCGCCCTGGACGTCCCAGCACGTCAACAACAGATGAAAACGTTCAAGCAGTGGAAGAAATGGTGTTGAAAAATCACCGAATTACCATCAGAGAAGTTGCAGAAGATGTTGGCATATCGGTTGGCTCATGCCATGCTATCTTTTTGGACGTTTTGGGCATGAGATGTGTGTCAGCGAAATTTGTTCCAAAACTGATTAATTTTGATCAAAAGATCCATCGCATGACCATCGCTCAGGAGATGTTGAATAAAGTCAATAATGATCCTAATTTTCTCAAAAGGGTTATAACTGGGGATGAATCGTGGGTATATGGTTATGACGTCGAAAGTAAAGCCCAATCGTCTCAGTGGAAGCATCCTGAGTCTCCAAGACCGAAAAAAGCACGTCAAGTTCCGTCAAATGTGAAGGTTTTGCTTACTGTCTTCTTTGATTACCGTGGCGCAGTGCATCAGGAATTCTTACCACAAGGCCGTACGGTCAATAAGGAGAATTACCTTCAAGTTATACGCCGTTTGTGAGAAGCGATACGCAAAAAACGTCCGGAACTTTGGAAAAACAATTCGTGGCTTTTGCATCACGATAATGCACCTGATCATTCACCGTTGCTTGTGAAAGATTTTTTGACCAAAAACAGCACCACAGTCATGCCTCAGTCTCTATATTCACGGAATTCAGCCCACAGTGACTTTTTTCTTTTCCCAAAACTGAAGAGACCCATGAATGGACATCGATTTTCAACGATTGAGGAGATAAAAACTACATCGCTGAAAGAACTCAAGACTATACCACAAAATGATTATCAGAAGTGCTTCGATGATTGGAAAAAGTGTTGGCACAAGTGTATTATATCTGAGGGGGATTACTTTGAAGCGGACAACATAAATATTGAGGAGTAAATGAATATTTTTTGAGAAAACCATAAAGTCACCTTATTTTTTGAACACACCTCGTATATTAACAAAGGTTTTGGCTCCGTCGGAATTTTTTTGTCAGGAACAAGTGTCCTGATAAATCCGCTCCATTCTTTTTATTAATCGCTTTAACAGGTGTCGAGATATCCAGCCGCAACTATGATACAGAAGAGTTACTGGCTACTGGATTTGTAATATAAAATTCTAATACATGTGAGGTACCATACCGATGCCAGCTTTTCGAAACTACAAGATTATGTATTGTAGCGTTACCTTTCGTTTCGCAAATAAACTTCCAAAACATGTAGTGGAAGTTTACAACAGAAATTTTCAACAGTAAATACCTAAATTGTTTCACATTATTAACCTTTATAATTGAATCGTGTGCGCATTATTTTCAAAGCTTGTTAAATATTAAGGTATGCCATTTGCTGTGAACGAAGCACCTTTTTCGCAGGATAAAATTGATCACCGAATGTGCAATAATAGAATAGGTGACAACGAATATTGAATCGTTCATTTGATCCTGTTGGAATAATTTTAAAATCTACAATATTATCAAATTATATATTATCATCTTTGCTTAATTTTTTTACAGATAGCACTCATTACTCGTTGTCAGCTATTATATTAGAGTAGATTTTGTGATAAATTTTATCTTGGGACAAAACGAGGTGATTTTGAATGTAAATTTTAATATTATTCCAGCAAGAACAATAGGAAAAATTCAACCTTTTGACGTATCTATTTGGGTTTAGAATTAAAAAAAATTATGCGTGTCACTTTTCCGATGCTCTTATTTTGATGTACGAGTACATATCAGAAATAATATTATTCAGCTTTAGTCTTTGATGCATAATCAGTTCACCTCGACAAGATATACTAATCTTTTTAAATATGCGTGGTAAAAGATCGGATGTATTGCAGATAAAGTAGGTAAATTCAAAAATCCGGTGAACTTTAGCTTCGGTGATTCTTGTCAAACACGTTGTGACATATTAGCTTGTACAAATACAATAGATTTTATACGTTCGCGATGATTCATTTTGATAAAAAGAGATATTTAGGGCTTCCCTCGTGTAAAAAACTACGAATTGTTTGCCGAAGTTTCGTGAAAATTACAGTTCACATCTTCAGGGCTGACCTGAAACTGAGGTATCAGGTTATGTTATTCTTAGGTATACTCTCTACGATGCCTGTGATTGGCCAGAGCGCCCCATCGTGGACTGTTGTTTCACCAAATAAAATGTTATGACCTGTTTCGATATGATGTTCAGCTAGTGCTGATTGCTTGAAATGTTTTAGCCTGGCTTTATTCTCATGTTCCTTAATACGTTGACTCACCGCTTCCCCAGTTTCTCCAATATAGACTTTGCCACAAGAACAAGGGATTTTATATACTCCGGGATCAATGAGGGGTGCCTTTTTATCTTTAGGGTTATTCAGTAGTTGTCCTATTTTCGCAGGTGGTTTAAATATAGTTTGGATGTGTGTTTGTTGACGATTCTGCCTATTTGTTCTGTGACACCTTGGATGTTTGGGTAGGGTGGTGGTCATTTTTCTCTCGTTTTCTTTTGTAGGTTGTGTTGACTTGCTTTTTTGAGTGTGTTTTCTTATTGCTTTATCAATTTGTTTGTTTGTGTAATAGTTCTGTATTAGGATTTGTTTCATGTTATGTAATTCCTTTTGTAAGTTATCTCTATCAGTTATGGAGACAGCTCTGTATACAAGGGAGTTGATGATCGATTGTTTTCGAGATGGGTGATGGTGGGAGGAGACATGTAGGTATCTGTTTGTATGCGTGGGTTTTCTGTAAACTTCATGTCCTAATGTGTTATCAGATTTTTTGTAAACTAATACGTCCAAGAAAGTCAATGTTCCGTTTTATTCTACTTCTATGGTGAACTGGATATTAGGATGTAATTGATTGATAAAATCGGAAAACTTATTTAGTTCATCTCGTCGATGTCGCCAGATAACAAGTGGGTCATCAACGTAACGGAAACAGAATTCTGGTTTAAGTTTGGCTTGTTTCAAGATTTTAGTTTCTAGATGTTCCATAAAGACATTGGCTATTACAGGTGAGATTGGGGATCCCATTGCTGCCCCTGAGGTTTGTCCGTAGAATTGGTTATTGAACGAGAAGTAAGTATTATTGAGAGATGTTCTATCAAAGGTACTTTTGTTAAAAGAAATACTATGTCGAGACTCACTATGATGTGTTGGGGTTGAATATGAATCTCTTGTATCTTTTTAATAAAGTCAAATGAGTTTTGGACGTGAGTGATAGAGTTTCCTGTAAAAGGATTTAGTTTTGCAGCGAGGAAGCTTGCTAGGTTGTAAGTTGGTGAGCTTATTGCGCTGACGATCGGTCTGAGTGGAATGTTCTCTTTGTGGATGTTGGGGAGCCCGTAAGGTCTTGGAGAGATGGGATTAGTAGGTATTAAGTTAGATATTGTTTGGCTGTCAAGTTTAGAGTCTTTGAGAAGAGTTTTTGTTTTACTGACTATTGTTTCTGTGGGGTCCTTTTTAAGTTTTTTGTATGTATCGTCAGTTAGAAGGTCTATGATTTTGTTGTTATAGTCTTCTTTACACATTATTACTGTTGTGTTGCCTTTGTCTGCGGGTAGTATTATAATATCTTTATTTTGATTGAGTTCTTTAATTGCAGTTTTTTATGGTTTTGTTAAGTTTGAGGTGTGAACTTGAGCTTGGCTTAAAATGTTGGCCGTCCTACCTCGCATGTCATTCGCTTTTCGGGTAGAATGATATATATTGTGGATTCTAAATTGCTGATTATTTCTTCTTTTGAGATTTTCGATGGAGCTACAGTAAAATTATGTCCTTTAGATAAGGCTGAAATCATTTCATTGTTGAGAGGGAGGTATTTGATAGGAAAAGATGAAGCTTTAATAGTTTTTTAGAGGTAGTGTGCAAAAGAAATTTGGTATGCTGTATTCTTTCTTTCACGAAAATAAAACTTGTATTATATGCAGAATCGATTTGGGATGTTCCCAAATTATTTACCAGTTGTAAGAATTTTTGGACGATTTTGTTGTCCCTGCACCGCTTCAAAAAAGCTAAGGGTGTTAGTAGCTTACCTTGAGAAGTCCTGAGCTTGCTAAAGGTGTTGGTTTTAGTAAGAATACTCTCCCCGTAGAGTTCCTTAATAATAAATGTTATGCTTTCACGATGATTTATTTTGATAAAAAGAGATATTTCGGGTTTCACTCGTGTAAAAAACTACGAATAGTTTGCCGACGTTTCGTGAACATTGCAGTTCACATCTTCAGGGCTGACCTGAAACTGAGGTATCAGGTCATGTTGTTCATAGGTATACTCTCTACGATTGGTCGATTTTCATTGCACGATCAAGTCTTTTTTTGGTAAAAATATCGCTGTAATTCAATGTTCGTGGTGTAAGAAATCATTATGTTTTAAACACTTTTTTGACGAATAACATTAGTGTTAAAAGTTCGAAGAAAACATCTTCGATATACTATTTAGAATTCACAATTTTGTAAATTTGACCTGAATTATTTTTATGATATTTTTTGGTAAAAAAAGTTTAGGGGTGATACCCTTCTGTAAAGCTTTCTTTCTTAAAACTATATAAATAGATTACTCCTCTTTTTTGTGTGCAATACGTATTTTTTCGGATTTTTTTGCTCATTTTAGACTTATTTTGAAGTTTTGCAGTGAAAGTATATATTATCATAGACACAAAAAAAGTATGTAGAAGTAATTACACTCTTTAATTAAAAAAAAATGGTTGTCGAAACACAACTTTATTTTTGTCTCAAGTGGCAAATAGTAATTTTAAAAATGTTTCTCCTATCAATTTAGAAATTTTCAGCACATTTGAAAATATGTAGGGATGGTTTACCCCCGCGCGATTTTTTGTATTTATAATTATGGACTTTATTTTACTTCCTTCGTTGCAAAAGAATCTTCCTAATTTTCTTTGTGTATGGAAAGTATATATCATCCTAGACACAAAATAAAAATATATTAGGGGCAGTTATCCCCATTAATTTTTGTTCTCAAAATCTGACTTTATTTTTGTCTCAAGTGCAAAATATATTTTTTCAAAATTTTCTCTTATGAATTTAATCATTTTCAGCACATTTAAAAGTAATATATAGGAGTTGTTTACCACTGCGTCTTTTTTGTATCCATGTTGAATGGACTTGATTTTACTCCCTTCGTTATAAAACTAATTTTCCAATTTTTTTTTGCATGGAAAGTATATATTATCATAGATACATAAGCAAAAATCTTAGGGGTGCCCACCCTCATTAATCACAAAAATATATATCATTGACGAAATACGTCAACTTTATTTTTATCTCAAGTGCAAAATATATATTTTTCAACTTTTTTGTGTGAATTAAAAAATTCTTAGGACAACTCTAAATATATGTAGGAGTGGTTTACCTCCTTCATTTTTTTTTTGTAGAAAAAATTTAATTATTCATCTTTCATCACGAAAAAAATTTTCCAGTAAGTTTAATCGAAATCAATTTGGTTTTTATATACACAAAACTATACAATCGACAATTGAGACAGCTAACTTTGAAGGGCTGTGTCACCCCATTAAAGTGTTTTTCCGTAGATAAAAAAAAATACGTGTCGCTTAGTTTTTCGAGTACTACAACATATACCAAGGAGAGTCAAATCGGCGGGGGATACCTGGAGTACCTTTCTTTTTAGACCAGATAATTATTTTTTTTATTTGGTACACATGAGAAGTAATATGAGTTTTCAATGTTTCATAACTGCATTTCAGTTTGGGGATTCTTATGTCATTGAGAATAATTTTCATACATATATCAATAATAAATTTCATATTTTGTCTAAAATATACATGAAAAAAATGCATAGCTAAACCAGCTATATATTTATTTTTGTCTGGATACAAATATAATTAGAAAAGAATCAGCGATATTGATAAAACTTTTATAGCAGGTATTTGCAGCACAATTACTTGAATTCAAATAAATGGTTAAAATAAACATATTGTATAGCAGGATTAGAAACGTTAGAACTCTCAATATTGCACTTATGAAATATAGATATCATTTTACAGAAAATAAGTGGAATTATAAGCAGAAGTAATTTTGAGACATTCTGTAACTTCTTAAAACCTACACTCAGAAAAATGTTTGTTTGAATCAAACAACAAATTTTATTTGAATTCATATAATTGAATCAAATAAATTTTTTGCTTCAATTAAAAAAAGGTTGATTTAATTTAAAGAAATGGAAAATTTTTGCTATATTGATTAAAACAAATAATTTGGTTAGTACAATTTGTTTGATTCAAATAAAAATTGACTTTTATTAAACAATGCATTTGTTTAAAATCTGTTTATTCGAATTCATAAAAAATATTTATTTGATTCACACAAAAAATACAGTACAAAGCAGTATTAAAAAGTGCCACTAGGCATGCTAAAGCGCTGCCGGCGGCTCCTAATGGACTAACCTAGAATCTAAATTAATTGATCATGTGATTTATTTGATGGCATTTGTATTTTTTCAGTTTTGTATTATTCTAAAGGTTCTGATTTACTATGAAAATATATATTAATCAAAAAATGAACGCAATATCTCTAGTTTAGGAGCTACTTGAAGTTTAGGGTTTTTACCGTGGAGAAAATTGGAGATTTCGGATGTAAGTCTTTTTCAACACTAACCTACTTTCTTTATAATGATAAGTTATGAAATCAATCATGTTCTTTTATATTATAATTATCACTGTGTACTTAAAAGCAGGAACACTTATGTATACATTCAATTCAAATGTCTAACTGGTTCATTTCTCATTATTCTAATTTATGATTGTTCAATACAGAAATGAGAAGAACAGAGTTAATAATTAACCAGAATTAAGCATTCGGGTTGAATCAGTGTTTCTGCTTTTACATATATAATGATATTTATGATTAACAATAAACATATTATCGAGATCATACATTATTTTTATACGGAATGCTCAATTTTGAGGTTGAGTGTAAAAAAAAGATTTACGTCACTTGAACAAAATCTTTAATTAATTAAAAAAATATATATTCAATGTCAACAATAACTTTACTTATTTTAAACAAGATATTTATTTTAAAAAAACCAAAACATTCATTTCAACCAAACAAGTAAGGACAAACAAAATATTTATTTGAATCAAAAAAACATTTGTTTGACCCCATTTAAAGAAATAATTTGTTTGTTTCAAAACAAATTTGTTTGATTCAAACAAACATTTTTCTGAGTGTATGTAGTTTTTCCGAATATTCATTTTGACCAAAACTTATAACTTGACGTTTCTATTCTGTTTGGTTTCGGAAACTCATGGGGTCGCATAGCTAATTCAAAAATATGAAAATAATTGAATCGACATTAAACTTGGCTTCTCCAACAAGAACAAATGATTTTATGCAAATACATTTTAGTTTTATTCATTTGATTTCTCAGTATTTTTTGTTTCCGCTATATAATTTTGGTCGTCTAATATATGATATGAGATTCCTTAAGAAGAAATAAAAATTTATCATGTTTCAACACGCTGAACTATATTTTCACTGCTTTATCTTTATTACATAAAGCAATCAGTATATAATTATATTAGCGTGCAGAGCCCTGAAAAAAGCATATTTGCTCTTTCACAGACTCTAAAAGTTTTTTATCTACATATAAAGATGATGAAGCCTCTTTTCGGTGGTCTGATCCTCATCTTAATATTTTTCTTCATTGAAATTGGCAAGTATTGTAATAATAGTTTTGTTTAAATATTTATTGAATGTAGATCCTTAGTCAATATTTAAACGGATTGAATTAGATATCAATATATTTATGTATTACCAGATTTTTTTCATGGATTATGGTGTTTGCTTTTCAGTTTTCAGTACTCAAGTATTGTATGTACAATTGAATTTACGAGAATTTCCATTAATGATAGATCAATAGTAATTTACTTAATACATTTTATTCATTATGTTTTTAGTATATTTCAATTCATTTTTTCAACTTAAAATTCATCAATAATTTTTTTTCGCCTTTTTACAGAAACAGCAAATAATTTACAAAAAATAAAGAAAACAGGAAATGCAGCTAACGCTGCTGTGCCAGATGGTGAGCGTCACAGAATTTCGAGCACGTCTGCACGTCAGAAAAACTCTCCTGCTTTTAATCCATGGGATGGGATGGAGCTCCCGCGCAATATAGATTCTACTGGGGAGAATGCTTACAACCTTTTTTTAAGCCATTACAAACAAAAAGGTATACCTAATACAACTGATGTTACTCTCAAATTATATAATCAACACGCCAGTGGCTCTTACCGTTTACCTGGAAAACAAAGTGATTACATGACTGATAGATTCAAGAAAACTCGCAAAACATACTTCGAAACTGTAATAAAACAACGTATGGACCAACAACATCAGGCTTTCCAGGAACAATCTGGTAGTTCTGGATCAAATTCTAGAGGTGCCAACCAACGGTCTCAAAATCAACATGATGTGGGGAGTCAATCTAGTGGCCATGCATCGGGATCTCGTTATAATAATCCGTACCCCGCTACCCCAAGGACACCATCGGAAGATTTATATTCACACTTTGATGTACATCCCCCTGAGCATCTTGATTTTGAGGAAATTTCGTCGAAAAATAATCCTTCAGCTACAGCGTTGATCGATAATTACAATTTACATCTAAGGCGTAAGTATGGGGATAATTCTACAGGTTCTGGTTCGGTCTATCAAAAGTTAAAGTTCTAGTTTAATAAGAAACCTATATATCTATGTTATTTATTAGTTCGCAGATATAAAAATAATGTAAGTTATAGGTGATTCTATTACACACTGTTTGCTGTTGTAAACAGCCTTCTAATTAAAAGGCATATATGTTTTATTTTATGCAATCTTTATTGAAACGCATAAATTATTAACTAAAAATATTGAATCAATGGTGTTTTATTTCCAATGAAACTAATCTATTATAATATTGCAGAGGTCATGGACAGAAAAGAGATGGAATTATTAATCGAAATCTGAATGCAATGATATCGTGATTCATATAATTTTTAAGCTTTTTTCCAACATTAGTTATATTTATTTCTACAATTAAGTTGCGTGAACGTCGATTTGGGATGAGCTTCAGTTTGGAACTTTCGCATATTAGCATCATTTTTTGGAAAAAAGAAGGAGCATAATAAATTAAAAATATTTTTTTTGAAATATTTGTTAATGTTATCAGGAGTTAGCCACATATCTCGCACGCTATAAAAGTTCGTTTTTACATAGAATTTAATTTCAATACGAAAACATTACTTAAGATAAGAAAAAAATACACAATCAAATAATATATTATTTCAACTTTTCAGTCCTTGAAGCAGTTAGTTTGCTTAACAGTCGTAAATAAATATAAGTATGAGTTTTAAAAGATGGGTTGTTTTTCTCTAAGAGGTCTAACATTAATAATTAATTTCACATTTTATGTTTAAATGGTAAATATAAATTCCAGTATTAAATTAGTGATTTGAAATGTTTAATTTCACCATTATTGAATTAATTAATTTTAAATGTCCTTTTGAGCTGAAAAGCGCACTTTCAATTTTACCTTCTATACCATTTCAAGCGATTTCATTTAAAAGTTATTTGTCGCCATTTTTTCGTGTTTGAGATGAAAATGATTATTCTAATGTTCGATTCTAGTCGAAGCTTATAGCAAACAAAATTGTTGATATTAATGGACCTAGTGAAATAATACCCAGGAAAATTTAAGCTACATTGTTAATTGTGGTTGAATAAAGAAGACATGCCTCGCAATTTATAAGAAACTCTTCGGCGAATAACTCATTCATTTATCCTTGAAATATCCTATACAATATTATAGGGAATTTAGAATATGCCTTCAATCATACATTTAATTTTTTTTTCTATTTTACATTTAAAAGTTTATAATTTACAGCTTTGAAAGATTTGTAAAGGAGAAAGTCATACGATTTCTATATTATTTGAAATTATTCAGATTTTTCTTTATTATTATAATTATTTATATCGAAAGCTTCAAGTTTTTTCTCTGCGTATTGTTTTCGTATTAAGTTATTTGTCCAACTTTTTGAAATATTAAAAAAATTATTTACTAGATTCTACCTAAGGGTCCAATTTTACGACTTTTTTGCACCCAGTTTGACTCAAAGGACTCAATTTATCTTATTAGACGCATAATTTTATTATCTTTCGTGTTACTATAGCGAAGAACTTTGCAATTTGATTTTTATAAATATTATATCGCTTTAGCAATAGCTAAAAGAAAATATTTTCAATTTTTGACTGTAAAGTATACTAGAGTGGGTCGAAAATACAAAATTGTTGCAAATCGGATTTTGTGCTGAAAAGTTTCTTCGTGTTATTACAAAAAGAAACTTTGATGATTTTTTAAAATCAAAAAAATTCTTACAGTGTCTCACTAAGGATAAAAAATTTTTGTATTGAAAAACAGTTTCCCTAATGGGTACTAAAATTATGATAATATTGTTTATGTGTGTGCGCACAATTTTTGGTATGAAGTGCTAAAAACAAATTTAAATTGAAAAAATTTGCCCGCCGCGCAGACATATTCTCATCGCGCGCTATGCGCGCAGCTCGCTTCACTGGCAAGTTTGAGAGCACCTAGGGTGCGCGAATGTTGCTTCTCATCACGTATCTCGTGCTTCGCGCTCTAGTTTGTCGTTCAAATTGTATGTCATTTCCTTAAATGTATATTATTACAATTCATAACATGAAATGGCATTAAAAAAACGTAGTTTTGTTCTCTCGTTAAAAAATGCACATTCTTTAAAAAAATTGTTTTTATTAAACATTTTATTGCAACTCTTGTTGTTTTTCCATAAACTAAATTTCCTCATTTGCAATGTTGTTTTTACAATATAAGCTTTATACATACATTCTATACAGCAGTCTTACCGTTTGGAACTTCTGAATTATATCCCTAACCTCAGTGACCAAGACTTTGTCCATTGAATTTTCTACCGAAACTGAACCAGATGTTATGATAATCTTGTAGGGCATTTTGTAAATGCTATACCTCGGGTAATTTTTGGTTTTGTGAAAAAAGTCATTAAGATAAATTGTTTGTCTTTTCGAATACTATTAATATCCGTACAGAGAGTTTTTGAATTTTGAAGTAAGTGGTCTCGAAAATATTCAAAATGCGCTAACTTTTTAAATTTGTATACAAAATAGTTGGCTAACGATCTGGGCCTTTAGTTTAGGACACTTCAAGAGTGTACCAAAGGCTAATCTAATAGAATAATTCTCTCACAAATTATCCTGATCACAGGCAGACACATTCGGAAAAACCTGTTTTTCGGATTCAGGGGGTCTCGAAACGTGAATATTTGACAAAAACTGGGGTGGGGGGGGGGGGGGGGGGGGGGGGGGGGGGTCAAATTGTACACATATCTAATGCATCTTTGATGAGATTGTAAAAATGCTTTCGCAGAAAATATGCGATGTGTTATTCACTTTGTGCACAAAATAAAAAGGCACATTTTTAAATTCAGAACAGGATACTTCACGATTACAATTTCACAATATGACCTTTTTATTGTCTCGATAGAATTAAAAATGTTACCTCATTGCGTTATTTAAGTAAAGTTTTCTATTTTTTACGTTTTCCATTTTCATAAACTTTTTTTATTATTATATACATTTTCTTTATTTTACCCAGGAAATTAGTTGCTCTTTACTGTTGAATTAGGAAATATGTAGTACAATCGAATTAATAATTCCCTATTAATCTTTGGTTGCTCAGTTCTCGCTTTTTTATCTGTAAAATTTCTCTAGCAATTAGTTAAATTTCGCCAATTTTGATTGAGAGGAGCTTCAAAGTATCTTTTAAATCAAGAAAATAGCTATGAAATTAAACTTGCCTTCTTTATGCACTTAACTTTAGACTTGTTCAAACTGATCCTAATTCAAAGAAAATAATTACAATTTCTATGAAAAATAAGGAAAATATATAAAGGAAAAAATTGTGCAAATCGAAAACAAAACTTTCTTTTTATCTTGATTTTGTTCAAACAGTCACGAGGCAATATTTCGTAAATGTAAGTTCACAATTTCACAATATGGCCTTATTTTTGTTTCAAATGAGAAAAAAAATGTTACACAATTCATAATTTTAATTAACTATTGTATAAATTTGTATGTTGATTGTGAATGTTTATTTAATATTGGAAAATAATTCTGTTCTTAAAATTTTTCCGTCACAATATCATGTTTAAACATTTTACTAAGTGTATACTCATTCGGTACCGATAGGAAAAAATTTTCGTTACCAATAACTAAAAAATTACCGGTACAATTTTCTTCATTTTCTAGGATTTATGGATTTTCAAACAATTTTGAGGAAAACGTCGGATTTGACTAAAAGATATTTGAAAGTTTTAGAAGTTTTGTAAAAATTAATGAATAAGCTCAATCTTATAATTATTTGAAAAAAGAAAAATGTGAATTTCAGAAGAATTCAAATAAAAAATTAAAAAGCTCTTCAGGAACTTTGATAAAATTTCAAATGAATTCAAATTTTCTTGAGATCCATAAAAAAATGAAAGTGATTATGTTTTCCGTAAAATCAATTACAATGTAATATTTAAAAAATATTTCCAAACATGTTTAACTTTTTATAATTTTGCAAAAAAGAATATGGAAGATTTTAAGGCACTTTTTTTAGTTTTCAAAGATTTAAAAATAATTTGACGATAAATTCCAATCATTTTAATATTAAAATGTCTTTGAAGAATTTCGAAAATAATTTAAAATTAGAGAATACTGCAAAAAAATAAAACTGAGATGTATATTCATGACGAATGATGATCAAAAAAAGTAAAAGCTTTTTAAGAATTTGGAAAGACAAACTGAAAGAATGTAGATTTTTTTTAAATGTCCAAAAAATTTAGAAGCTTTTTCAAAAGCTTCTAAACTTTTTCAAAAGTTTTTAAAAGAATTTGAAAAAAAATTTGATTCCTTTTGAAATATGTTCAGAAGCTTTAGAAAAATTTGAAAAATAATGTAAAATTCTAAAATATTTCAAGAAATTGAAAACAAAATGTAGATTTTTGAAGATTTCGAGCAAAAACTTTAGAAGACTTTTTAAGAATTTTGATAGATTTTAAGAGAATATTTTTTTCAAGAGTATTTTACCAAATAATGCGAACTCTTAAATCTGAACACTTTTTTTATCTTTCGCTTCGAAATATAGCACTTTATTTATAAAATTTAAATAGCTTCGGATTCGGACAACTGGAAAATCTAGCAAAATAAATACTCCGAACTATCTAAAATTTCCAAATATGAAACATTTAAACCTTGGGACTCTCAGTGTTATCTTGGAAACTTGAACACCATTTCAAGGAGAAAAACAAAAATTTATCAATTGTCAATATGTTGATCTATCTCCTTTTCAATTCCTTCCTCTACATTTTTACAGAAAACGGATTTAATACACATTGTATATAAATTGCATTTTATTCTCAATTGAAAAATTAAAAAAATTAAAATATAAAATATATTCTATTTATTATTCAATAATTTATTATTATTATATTTAGAATATTATTATCAATTTTTTAAAGGCATAAAAACGAAATATGTAATAAATTATTTTATTACCAAGTGGGTCTCTGATAAATCATAATCATTATATAGATTTAAAGCGTCAGTATTGGGACCATTCCAGAGGTTTCAGTTCGTGCTAGTAAAAGTAAAACTTCCAGTTTAATATGACAAGACTTGTCTTATTAAACTAGAAGTTTAGTTTAGTTTAGTATACTGAAAACAAAATGTTCTTCTAATCACACCAATAATGCGATGCATATGCGCTCAATCTTGGTTATATTTTGTAATTTAGAAAGAATAATGAGAGGTGCACTTATGTCAATTACTAGTTTAAAGTTCCTTTATCAAAAAAATCGGGTTAACACCATTTTAACTGCAATATTTCCCTGTCTATTGGATGTTTAACGTAGAGGGATTTTTTACGCACCAAATGTATCAAGTTGATTATTATTTATTAGTTCCTAGATATAACAATAATCTCAGTAATAGGCGAGTTTACTTTATACTTTTTGGAATAATTGAAACAGCCTGATAATTAAAACACATGTATGTTTTATGTCATGTAATATTCATTGAAATACATACACTATTCACTGAAAATATTGCATCAATGGTGTTTTCTTTTCAGGCAAACTTGTCTATCATAAAATTGCAGAGGTTATGCATGGAAAAAATTGGACTTTTTTTTGGCATCAGAAAGTGGCTGGGTAAGTTAACCATAATTCTGGTTGAAAAAGCCCTTACTACTTCAATCATTACTTTAGAGTACAAATGAAAGAAAAATCTTTAATTTTAATTTTTGCACCTATATAGTGCCTAAGCTTTATTTAATTGATAGGATTTCTTCCAAGATTAGTTTATGTTTCTAATTATTTCAATACAAATGTTATGCAGAAACGTCATTTTCACATCAGGCTTCATTTCAATACTGTTAAATTTCTTTGTCTTGTCAGTTCAAAACAAAAGTATTCTATTGCACTAGAGTAGAAAGGTTCTTCAGTAAAATTTTTAAAAATTTAGTCTAATACAAAGGAACTAAAATAATATATTAAGGAGAGAACATGAATGTAATCCTTTGATTCATGACTTTATAGGGTTTTTTTAATTATAATATTTTTTTATCTTTTTTCCTATCTTGCATTGTTTGACCATAAAGCAGAATTTATCTTTATTTTTGGTAGGGCTTTTAAAAAGCAATGTTTTTCTTCTCTCGTATTTTTTCGTATCGTGCTTTATTTATCTTAAAATTTTTGTTTTGGATTAATTAAAAAAATGTATAGATGATATAACCCTGATAATTCTTTTTAACGAAAAGTCATCACACTAAATTGTTTGGCTTTCGGAATACTACAAATATCCGTAAGTGATACGTTATTTACAGTTTTTAGTCCTTGAAGCTGTTAGTTTGTTTAATTGTCGTAAATAACTGCTTTCAAGATTAGACTATCTGAATTCCGGAATGAATTTCCAGCAATTGGAAATTTATGAATTTAAAATTCAAACAAAGTTTAAATCATGAAGCGTTTGAGAAATTGAAACTTTAATATTGATAAATTAATTTATTAAAGTTTTCTTATCATAGAAGGACAAAATAAATATATAGCTGAACCAAAGATATTTAACCTTCATCTGGCCACAAATATCTTTTGAGGCCAACCAACAACAATTGCAAAATTTCTGAAATAGAAATTTTATGCATAAGTAATTTTGATTATTGTTATATTATTCATAGTCACGGACTAAGTCAAGTGACCGCTGAGATTAGAATGTTATAAGTTAATTTAATACGATGCTTGAAACCTCCTGCGATGATGTTGTAGGTAATGAATTATGAGCGGCCATGAGCTTTGGATTGGACCACAGTCACCTATGGATGTTTTCTTAGAGCTATCATCTGTTACTGCACGGGTTTTAAGCCGCTTTCTTCTAATGATCCAGGAAGTTTTTTACAATACGAAAGATGTTAAATAAAACTGCCTTCTGAGCTGCTACCAATACCCTACTGACTCCTAAATGTTCAAAATGATCAGTGCATCTTGCTCGCACATTGCCTGTAACCGAAATCACGATGGGATGAACATATGTATGATTCACATTCCTCCATATGATCTTTACTTCATGCCTTAATTCGCTATACTTGTGAATCTTGGTTGTATAGGTTGACTGTAAATTTCGGTTAAGCGGAGAAGCAATGTCGATGATGTAGACTCTTCCACCTTTTTTTCTCGCATTACGATGTCAGGTCGGTTGGCCCGGATGTAATGATCCGTTTGGATAGTAACATCCCAATATAAGATATAATCTTCGCTCTCTAAAACGGGCAGGAATGTATCTATAGAAGGGCATCCATTCTTTTAAGAGGCCTAGGTTTAGGGAAAGTTGTTGATGTATAATCCCCGCTACATCATTCGGTCTGTGCGTATATTCTCTCTGAGCCATTACGCGACAGCCATCATTAATGTGCTCGATGGATTTGTTGGTATCTTCACATACTCGGCACCAGTCAAACATGTCTTGATGTAACAGATGTTTGCTATAATCCTTGGTGCTGAAAACCTTGCCCTGTATCGCAATGACTAATCCTTCCGTCTCTGGATACAGAACACCCTTTCTTAGCCAAATATTAGATGCCTCGCTATCCACTTCATTTTGCTCTAACATGTTGGGGTGTTCGTCATGGATGGCTTTCTGCCTCCATTGTATTTCTAATTTCTCCACGGTTCCTGCCCTGATATTCAAGGCTCCATCTGAGGACAAATTTAGGAGCGCGTAGTCAAGATCCGCTTGACAAATGGTACTTTCAAGCGCAACATTTCGTTTGATGTTAAAATAGTCTCGCAACTGTATAACTTGTGACTCACACTGTTTTTTGACATCTACAATGCCCCTACCCCCTAAATGTCGTGGTAGAACTACCATTTCAATCGCTGAATTTCTGTGGTGCATTCGGTGCTTCGTCATTTCTACGCAAACAATTCTGTTTAACTTTTCAAGGTCGGTGTTAGACCATTTTATGAGCCCGAAGGAGTACGTGAGGACAGGGATGGCATATGTGTTGATTGCCCTGATCTTGTTTGCCAAGTTGAGAAAATTCTTCATAATTAATCTGTATTTCGTAGTAAAGACAGTCGTTAGGCTTGTCTTAACTATCGTATGTTGAATACCCTTAGATTCATGAATACCCAGACATTTGTATGATTCGCCTGCAGCCATTGCCTCGATGTCATTTTCCCCTCTAATTAAATGCACTGTTTTAAATTTATCTAGTCCGAACTCCATGTGGATATCATTGGAAAACTGCTTTGTGACATCGATCACTTGCTGCAGTTTTTGGGCTGAACTAGCGTACAGCTTCAGGTCATCCATGTAAAAAAGATGGTCACTTGATGCCCATCCCCATACCCGTCGTAAAGCGTATTGATCTAGTTATCCTTAGTTGTCCATGATCAAAATACTTGATTCTTGTACCTCAGAGCCTCATCGCATGGCTTAGAAACTCAATAATGCGTGGGCAGATTTTGTAAAGTTTTAAGACCTCAAGCAAATAGTCATGCGGCACGGAAGAAAACGCTTGCTTGTAGTCAATGTATGCCATGTGTAAGTTCCTTTGATCCTTTGATCCTTTGATGATTTTTGTTCTTCTGTAAGCATGTCCTTCTCATCGCAATGAGAATATACCTTATCTGCAATAATAGCTGTAAGACATTTATGAATTGTTTGAAGACAGGCTATCGGTCGAAAGTCAGATGGATTTTGAGCGTCTAGTTTTTTGGAAACATATACGCAGTACCCTGGAGCATAACGCCTGGCATCAGATCTGGGTGTTCAATGATCTTCTGAAAATACCTTGCCAACGCAAGATACACACTCGTCAGGTACTTGTACTAGAAGTTGTGCACCATGTTCGGAACTGGAGCTTTCTAATTACTTGCCCTTTTCAAGACCGCTGAAATATCTAAATCTGTGATGTTGGTCAGTTGCATTTTAGGGCTATTGCTTTCCCTTTCTTCTTCCAGTTTGAATCACGCAGTGCGCAAATTGTATCGACGCAGTCTGGCAAGAAGAACATTAAGTCTCTGTCGTTGAGATTCTAAAATTTCATCCAATATTGCTGGTGTTAATGTCTCGATATGCCGAGGGTAGATACGTTTAAATACGTACGTAAAACCTTGCTGTCGAGATGTGCTATTAGTGCACGCAGATCATTTGTGATGATAATTTTGGGCAGAGAATGCCTTAGTCTGGGTTCTACATGTTTGAACTCTAGTAAAGCATGACCAAAATTCCTTTCAAAGTACTGTAGTTTTTCTGGGATTTACCTATCCACATTATCGTTAGTAATATCCGGTTGTGGTTCTAATGGATCTAGTACATGATGTTCATTATCCCTAGCACCTATGTCTTCAACATCAATCAAGTTTTCGTTGTCCACATCTTCCAAGGCGAGTTCATCAGTAGGAAGCTGCTGTTCCACTTCCATTTTGATAACAGCTGTTTCAACAGCCGAAAGAAGTCTGTTTACAGATATTGATCGTTTTTGATCTTCCAGATTATGCTCACTTATTTTTGTGGCTAGCTCTGGGTATTTAAGTAAGAAAAGTCTATGATGTTCTCTCCTCTCACTTTGCCCACATTTCTCTGCCAAAAAATAAAGGCGCATAACATCTCTGTTTATATTATATGTCCATTTTTGTCGCTTTTTTGACTGCTGAACCTTTGCTTCTGCCTCTGGTTGTATAAGGCCATCCACTCCTGGAGGACGTGGTGGTGTTGGATCATCAATAGATTGAAGAAGAACATCAATTGTTCCCGTTTGACGGTTTGACGCGGCTTCCTCTAACTGATTTTCATTGCCGTCGTTTTTCCACGCCAAATTAACCTGTTGTTTAATTTCCATTGCTCGTCTGTAACGTGTAGATTAGTCCTGATGTCTTTCACCTTAGCGATAAGATCTCTTAGTGCGACTTTTTGTATATTAGGATACTTTGCAGAAAATTTTGTTCTTAAATTGTATCCTTTTCCATTTTCGTTTCAAACTTCGCATTTTCATAATAGAGACGCACCAATTCCTCTCTCATTGTGGTATCCCAATTGATGCTCTCCCACAGTATTTCTGTCATGATGGTTGTCTGCAAATAGCTAACGCTGGCCAAAGGATCCTCAGAAGGCACAGTTGATGTTCCATCAAATCTGCCTGGCCATCTCGCAGCTCACCATCGCTACCGTCCCGCATGCTGTGGCCCCCATCTGTGTCTCCAGGGGCGCCCCGACGATCTTCAGGAAGCGTCAAGCGTTTGAAAATCTTCAATACGCTCTCCATTTTTCATTTTTGGGTTTTGGTGTTCTAGTTAGTCCCTCTCCTCTTCGTTATTAGCCTATTTGGCATAAGAAACCCTGTCAGTAACAATGCTACCGCCAACATAGCCGTCAAAGTCATGAGAGGAAAGCTCAAGCATTACCACCACATCGACGCGAAAACGCCATTATTATTTTTCTCATTATTTTTTATAAATAATATTTTAAAACAGTCGAAACAATTGTATTGTGTAGCAGAAAACGAAATTTCTGTATTCAAAATTTGTTTTTTTCGATTCTGGACTTCTCGGTGAAGTGTAGGTTGTCAACCACTAGTCGCGTACTAAATTCCTTAGCTTTCGTGAAGTTGAACCAACGAATTTGTTGCCTGAGCCTTGCCAATATTGAGCACAGATATAAGATATGAATTGATGTTTTATCATTTTTGCCGCATTGCCTTCGCTCTATGGTCGAGTTCAAACAACCAAACTACTCGAAAGTGGATGTATATAAATCGAAGATGTTTAGTACATATTGCAGCTTAACAATCCATACCGTAAATTTGCATAAATGAAATAAAAGGAAAGATATGCTGAAAGGCTAAATATAACCATTTATAAAATGTGAAACACTGCTTTTCGCATGACATAATAATACAAGGTAAATTATACTGAATGACCTAATTTAGAAAATAGATTTACCACTAACCGAAATATGAAATACGGAATACGTATATGTAGGAATGAATAGAAAAAAGTAGAAAAAGTAATAAGAAACTAGAATAAAGTTCTTTGAAACCAGATATACACTTAGATGAATAAACTTTTTTTTCGACCTGCTGACTTTAAAAAATTGACTTGCTTACACTTCCATTTTTTACAGAATTTTCTTACAACTACGTCTTACAAGGTACTATCCATCCACACCTTATAACTAATCCGCTCGCTTCTATAGCCTAACCATTCTCGCTGCGCCTAGCCTCGCCTCGCACGCATTTCGCTCTTTTGTCGCTATGCCTCGCAATACTAGCCTCTATCTCCGCGGCTAGCACCTAATACTTAACTACTATTTACAAAATTTCCAATTTTGTATCCCCCTCCCCGCACAATTCACACATTCTCTTCTCTCTAGAAAGCCAGAACCTATTATAATTCTCCATGCAACCGCATCTCATTCGCGCTATAAGTTCCTGACTTCCTTGCTCTCCTTTCTCACACAAATATTGCGCTCTCTCCCTTGGCATAATCCACACATAGTTTCCGTCATACCTTGACTTTCTTATTCTCTCCTCTCTTTCTGCCTTCTCTTTCTCCATGCCATTCTTTTGAACCAACTCATATACCTTTCTTCCTCGTGCATTCTGCTAACTTCATCCATCTGCAATCCATTCGTTCTAAAATACCTTTCCCTTTCCACCTCCATCTGTGCACCACTACGTCTGTTCTCCTTCTCCCACAAACACTCCGAAACCAATTAACTTCCTCCCTCTTCCAAAAATTTCTCCTCATATTTACACGCTCGACTCCCTGTTAGAATCCCTAAACTCGTTCTTGCCGTCTTCCTCCTTACAATATAGTTTAGCGTATTCCTTGCCAACCCCAGCATCCACTTATCATACCTCTACTGTACCTTATTTATCTCCTCACTTACCTTCCAACCCCACACCTCCACTCCGTAAAATAAGAAACTCAGCACTAGTGAATCAAAAATTTTATTCTCCTTTCAAAATCATCTGAAATAACAATCTCTTCCCCAGCCCCCACACCTGCCTCATCGCCACATTTGCCCTTCTCACTCTCTCTTTTATATGACCATCTACTCCTCCATTTCTTCGAAACAGGAAGCCCAGGTACACAAACTCTTTCACCTCCTGTACCGCTTTTCCCTTCCACTCCCCTCCCCCATCTCTCCCACCTCCTTTCCTGAACACCATAACCTTCGACCTGTCCGCATTAACTCTAACCTACTCTTGTCCAAGAACGTCTCAACATTTTCATCATCTCCTTTAAAGCCCCTTCGCTCTTTGCCAACAGCACTATGTCATCTGCATATACGAGTGACCATATCCTGACTCCTCCTACCCTAACTCCTCCTACCACTTCGGCCGCTAGCTTACTTTCCATATCTGCGATCAAAACTGCAAAAAGCGTTGAGCTAAGCGGGTACCCTTGCCTCAACCCCCTATCCATCCAGTTACCCTTAAAGATTCCCTCTTCTGCTCTCATCCTATCTTTTGTCTCCTCATATACCTCCCTTACCCTCGCGACCAGGCCCCTCTTTACTCCCTCTCTACCATTGCCTCCCACAACCTCCCCCTATGCACTGACGGGAATGCGCTATATAGATCTATAAAAAATGCATACAGTTTGGCACCCTTTATGGTTAATTCACTATCCACCACATGTTGCAAGACGTAAATATTGCCAATAGTGCTCCTTCTCTTCCTAAAGCTCTCCTGCGTCTCCGGCAATATTCCTTTCCCGTTAAGATCCTTTTGCAGCCTATCTGCTAACACCATCGCATATATTTTGTACGCAGCATTCATGAGCGTAATTCTTCTATAATTTTCCTGCCTCTCCCTAGCCCTTTATTATACAGTGGTACGATCAACTCCTCTCTCCACCCTCTTGGGAATCCCCCCCCCCCTCCATACTTTTTCACTACCTCCTTCAGCCTCTGCCTTACTTCTTGTCTGCTTCTCTATCTCCTCGTCGTTCAGCTCCTCTTCATCTATCTCTCTGTTTCTTCTAATCCCCTCATCTCTCTTTCGAGTATCTGACCCCTGAAATGATTTCTTAAAAAATTTCCTCCATTCGTCGCTCCCCATCTTCTCACTTATCCCAACCATACGTTTCATAAACCTTTTAATTATGTTCCAAACGTCCCCTTCTGTCTTAACACTTCTCAACTCCTCTTACAACTCTTCTTCATTTTCCTAAATACCTTCTTTTGCACATAACCTTTCACTTTCTTTTGTAGATCCTTCCATATCTCGTCCACGGACTCCCCCTCAAAGCTTACGTTGTCCAACTGTTCTTGATACTTCTCTATCGCCTCTCTCATCCATGACACCCTGTCCACTAACGACCCTTCTTCCATACCCTGCCTTTCTCCAGCCTCCCTCTGAATCCACAAACTCAGTGGCTGATGGTCTGATTCCATCCTTCCTTTTACTGCGAATTTCTTTCTTCTCAAACCCTTGTATATTTATAATCACGCAGTCTTTCACGGATACACCCCTCTTACTAACATACGTGTATTTTCCCTCTTCGTCCCCTTTTACTATACCATTCGCCACCGCACACCCTCTATCCTCCATCCAGTCTCTTAAAATCTCCCGCTCTTTATTTATTATTTCACCCTTTGATTTTCTTTCAAAGCTCCCCCCTCCCTGGTACAGGCCCCCTTCTCGCCCAATTTTCGCATTAAAGTCTCCCCCCATTACCACCATACCCTCATCTCTCTCTCTCAGTAAGTTTTTCACCCTTTCTTAAATCCTTTCCATTCCATCCTTATTGTACACAGTCACAAACTTATACATCACCCCTCCTATCTTTACAGCCCTTATTTGCACGCCCTTCACCTTCCCCTCTCCATGAACTTCTTCCTCTAATCCATCCCTAACCCCTGTTATAATTCCCCCACTAGCCCTTCCTTTCCTTTTTATTTTCACCGCCTCCTGTAGCCTCCACCTATACCCTCTTGGCAACTTTTGCTACACTTTATACCATTCTTTTCTCTCTACCCACGTCTCGACCAGTCCAATCACATCAAATTCCTGAATATACCTCCAGAAATCCTCATCTTTCTTCTTTACCCCTGCTATGTCCCAGTGCAACACCTTTAACATTTCTCCACCCTGCTTTACTAGAACCCCTCTACTTCCCACAAAAAAAGTTCCCCTGCACGTCCTTCAATACCTCCTTCTTCTCATCCCATACCCACATTTTCTCGTTTATTTTTATTTTCCGATACCCTACATTCACTGCTCTCCCTTCGATCATCTTCTTCCTAGCCCTGTGATTTAGCATTCTCTGAACATTCATTTCCTTCCTCGTCAAATCTTGATTGATAAAAACCTTATTGTCCTTTATCCTATATTTGTTACGCATTACCCCGAATTTTTCTTCCCAGCTCTCCAATTTCACAACCGCCACTTCATTCCCCTTTTTCCCCTCCATCCTAAATTTCCCTACCTTGCCTTTAACCCACTCTATGCTCTGTAGCAACGCTTCCACCCCGTCCCTTACTTCCCCGCTCTTGAACTTCAATCCTCTTATCACCATATTATTTCTCCTATCTGCCTTCTCTTTTATCTCCATTCTTAGCTCCATTGCCCTTATCCTTTCCCTATCCGCTCTCTCCTTCTTTTCATTCCTACGCTCTCCCACTTTCTCTTCTATCATGATCTTCACTTTCTCTCAAATACCTTGCTTCTCACCCTCCCCCTGTCCACTGCTTCCATTCCCGACCTGCCCTCCACCTTCTTAAGCCTTTTTCCGCCTATTCTTTCCATATCCTAATGCCATAATTTTTTTTCCATATCCTCTGCAATCCTTCTACTTTTCCCCTCAGCTCTTTTACTTCCTTTCCCCATCTCTCATCTCTTACTCACAGATCCTCCCTCATACTTTCCGTCTGCTCCATAGCCCTCATTACGTCCTCCCTTAACCCTCTGAACTCGCCTATCTGCACCCCGATAGTCTTTTTCTCCATCTGCCCCTCCATTGGGGGGGGGGGGGTGACCTATGTGTTCGTACGCTTTTTTTTAAAGGGACTCTCTAGCGCGCTTTTCTCCGGACACTCTTTGCTTTCCCTTTCCCTCTTCAAGAGATCCTACCCCTCACTTGCACTGGACGCTCTCTTCCTTTCCTGATCGCTTCTTCCGTTCCAATTCTTGCCCCTTACTGACGCGCCACTTGAGACTGGGCCACGCACAACTGGCCGTCGTGTCCCTTTGGAAATTTCCTCCCCGTCTACTTCACTACCAGCACTGCCAGTACTCTCGCTGTCCACCTCCCGCTCGTCCATCGGTAACTGTAACCTATCCATACACAAAAGTACTCACTGCCACCCACAGATGTCTCTTAAGTCTGCTGCCGCTTACCGCCCTAAAATTTCAGTTTCTTTGCCCTATTTCACCCTTCATATCCCCTTAAGCCACCTTTTTCTGACCCCTAACATCCTCCATCACTACAAGAACCTCCCTTGTCTGCCATGAAGGCCCAAAAACCTAAGCACTAAACTACCCTGCTCCTTTGCAAACCTAACCTCACTTTCCCCATTTAACCAAATCCCACCCGCCAGCTACAATGTAAATTAATTGCTACCTTCCCAATGTATCTCTCACAACCGCACTCACTTCCTAGACTTCACCCTCACACTCCACTCACACCTTCTACCCAAACTTTGTAAAAACTTCTCGCCGCCTGTCACTGCACACTTTCTAACTACCGCCACCAACATGCAAGTCCCTAAGATATACACTTAAAATGATGAGATGGTTCCTAACGATGACTTCCCGTCCATAGAGTAATTGCTACTACAATCCACCAAGATCGTGAAGATGAATAAGTACAATTCTCGGAAGCTTTCCTCTTTAAGGCAGAAGATCTTGTCTTCCAAAATGCATACAAACTTTAACTTCTTAACTCTTTTCAAAGTTAATTCCTCCTTAAATATCATTTCATTGTACTTTGTTGATGTTTCTCTGATGAAAATAACGCATTCATTCTCCTCAGACCAGCCAATAGTTTGGTCGAAATATATCGAATTTTCTTTTTTTCTCAATTAAACGAAAACATGTCTCCTGCTGGGTGAATTTCGCCATTATAATTGGCGGCTTCGAAAAGTCTGAAACATTTAGCTCAGAAGGTTGTGTTCTAACAATCGAAATAAGCTCATTTTTAGAGTAAGGAATCTCTACATTCCCATAAAATTGCATTTGCGCTCCAAGTGTGCAAGCTGGAAAGTGAATTTATTTTGATAAGCTTAAAGTTTCTTTGTTAATTGCTTCAGCTCTTGAGAATTTTGTATTATATTATCTTTTAAGCTGTTAATCGAAAAAATGTTCTTTATTCTGAAATCTCTCAATTAACGCAATTATATGTTTAAAGGACGCCTCTTAAGCTTCAGTGACTGATTTTATAATTGCCTCCTTGACCTTGGGCTTCAAATTTGCTGAGAACTTTCCTGACCTGTTGAAGTTATCGTCAGCTGTCTCCATTATCTCAAATGTAGGCGAAGTTTTCCTTCCTCGCCAAGGGATTTCATTCCACGCTGAAATTGAGCAAGCATGACAAAGCCACCTCTTAAGGCGCTTCTTCACCTTACTAGCTTCCTTTACGTTACCATTGTACACCAGAATGCTACATTTTTCAAAAAAAGTTCACAAATTCTGGATTTCTGACAGAAATCTAGAAAACGAATTGAGCGTGTGAATTCCATAACGTCCTTAGCGCTCGGACTCGCTCTCCCAGTACGCTATGCCTTGCGGAAACGCGTAAAAATATCCGAAAAATACCAACTCGTTTCCTCGGACTTTGCGGGACAAAAGTCTGCATGGAAGTTTCGCGGAAGTATTGAATAAAGTATTATTTTCAACATGCTACCACAATAAATCTATTTTTTAGGGTCCTGAAGAAACTCTATAACTGAAAAAATAAGTTTTCCGATTTTTGTGTGCTAATTACGATTTTTTTAGGTTTTTTTAAGCAAATATTTGCCAATGTATAAAATACAACTTCATACTCATAATAAGATGCATGCAAAAATTGTTTAAACAATTTATCATTGTTTTCAGAAATTTTCTCTAGGAAAAGAGATAGAAAGTTTGCGGTTTTTTCAAAACTTTTCCACTTTTTGTCCAATTTTCAATTAAACATAGAGGATACTTAAATATTGTTAATAAAAATAATTGTTTGAAAAAATTCATTATTATTATTAATAGTATTCAATTTCAATAATGCTAGAATGTTGCGGTTTTATCTGAAATTTTTAACTGTTTGTCCAATTTACAATTAGCGTGAGATGGATAATTAATTAATGTTGAAAAATTAACTTTTGTAAATAACCTTATATTATTTCAAATGATACCTTATTTGAATAATGCTGGAAAATTGCGGGTTTTTCTGAAATTTTCCACTGTCACTCCGCTTTTCACTTAGTATGATAATAATCAATGTAAATTAAACAAAAATAGTTCTATAATTAATTTATTATTGATTATAACTGTCTTCTCTTATGTAAGTGAAGAAATGTGCTGGTTTTCTCTTAAATGTTCAACTTCGCCCTACTCTTTTGAATTAAATAACATTTCTTTTTTAGCTTTATTTGTTCATTTGATTTTAAGGTTATATAAATATTCTTGAAAAAATTCAAAAAAATTTTGAAGATTATACATTATATTATTATTGTTTGTAAATATCTTCTCTTAGATCAGTGCAAGAAAATTGTTGTTTGTTAAATGTTCAATTTTGCTTTGCCTTTTTAGTTAAGAAAAAGCAATGAATAAACCTGATAAAGAATCATATTTAAAACAATCTCTTTTCTTTTCTGTGTATATTTCTTTCTGAAATAAAATGGATATTTGAAATATATGCTTCAAATTTTTTACATGGATCCCAGTCATTATCCGGATTAGAACGGGAGGGGGGGCTTATAATGGAATATGTGCAATACCAACTTTTCCTATTCCGCTTTGTAAAAAAACTGCTTATTATAATTCAAAACAAAACTTTCACAATTCTTATACAGACCTAGTCCTCCCACCGACTCCTATATTATATTCCATTCTATGTTTCTGTCTTTTGTGCAAGATAGCTTGTTTGTTTGAATTAATTTTTTTATTAATTAGAAAAAAACAACAAAGAAATGTATTTAAAGCAGTACAATACTATTTCAAAAATTATTCTTTTTAAGGATTTCTTTTTTTTGTAATTACGATGTCAAAGCAAAGCTAAATATTTAGGAAAAAAGCATATTTCTAGCATGACTCTATGAAAAGATAGTTATAAACAATTCTCTAAATAAGCATGTTTCTTAACTTGCATTAACTATTACGTTACTTAGTTAAAAGTGGAAGAAAATGTAAGACTTCAGAAAAAACTGCAACTTTCTAACATTATTGAAATTGAATATTATTGACTATAATAATAAATTGTGTAAACAATTATTTTTGCTAACAATCATTAAGTATAACCTAAGTTTAATTGAAAATTGGACACAAATTAAAAAAGTTTTGCAAAAACCGAAAACTTTCTATCTCTATTCTAAGAGAAAATTTCTTAAAACAATGGTAAATTATTTTAAAAAATTTTGCAAGTATCTTATTATGAGTCTGAAGTTGTATTTCATATATTCACAAATTTTTGCATTAAAAAAACTAAAAAAAATCGTAATCAGCACCCAAAATTGCAAAACATATTTTTTCAGTTATAGAGTTTTTTCAGGACCCCATAAAACAGCTTTATTGTTGTGGCAAGTTGAAAATAATACTTTATTTGTATTCTATAGTGTATTTTGAAGAGAAATATTGACTTTCAATACTTCCAGCTGATGGTAAGTCATATTATGTATTTTTTCTTGAGATAAAAATTCACAAAGATTAAATGGCCAATTTTTCACTTTATTTATTTATATATTGTTGCTCAGTGACAACGAATTATAAATCTCAAACCAAGATTTTCTTAATAATTTAATGCTGAAAATTCCTAAAAAAAACTTTGAAATTGGTTTAAAAATACGACCTGTGGGTGATTATGAACAGTAAATTCCTATTCTAGATGACTGTGGTCGTTATGGGGGCGTCGGTCGACTCGAGTCGAGTGCGCGCACGGCAATAAATAATCGCTTACATCTCTTAAACAAAAAGGACAACTTAGTTCAAATTTAGTCAACGTTTTCCTTAAATGTTAAGGAACAACTTTGCCACTGGAAGTTGTCTGTTCGCGAAACTTCCATGCAGACTTATGCCCGGCAAAGTCTGAGGAAACTGTTCCTGACAGTCATGATTTGCAATAAATTTTATGTTGCAAATATAAAAAAGAAATCTACTTTCAAAACCTAATTGGCGTCAAACGGGTTTCTCTATTTGGCGAAAAAAAACGAGGTCAATTAATCAAACAGAAGCCGAGTTTCCGCGAGTTTAGTTTAAAAAGTCATTGATTTTGGCGCAATGAAAACTTCGGGTTTTTAATTTTTAACATAAAAACTATCAACTTGAGGAAAAAAGTTTCTTCATGAAAGTTCTGCGGCTCGTCGAGCCGCATATAGGCATATTTTTTGTGCATTGAATTTCCGAACTTGGTAATTTTCGGAAATTGTTTCGCGTTTCCTAAAGGCACAGCGTACTGAGAGAACGAGTCCAAGCACTAAGGACGTTATGAAATCCACACGCTCAATTAGAAAATCTGGTGCCCAACTGCTTCTAGTTTGTTTCGAACTGGACATTTATACAAAGTTCGCACAAATAGAAACACTGTTAAAAAATACAGGAGCTTCTGAAACAACGTCGCAATAAAAGAGAAAGGTTCCTAAACAGACCCGCTTTCGCGGACCATGAAAATCAATCACATCCAACCAAGATGTCAAAGACCGACGAGCCTGTAGCGTTACGGTACTGAAGAGGAAGCATACATCTTGGTTGGGACTTAAAGGTTATTAAAAGCAATCATTCAGCAGAATCCCCGGATGGCAAGAAAACGGCACCCCCTGAAGTAATGCGAAAGCAGTCCCGAGGGGAGCTCTGCTAAGAAGAAAAGAATTGTTGTTTTTAGTTGATAGTCTACTGTGCGAGAATTCATTATTATTTTCCAAACTCTGAAAAGTACATATCAATGTCAATGGAATGACGATTATAAACTAAATGGAATAAAGTTCACTCAAATCTCGCTCAGGTGATTACAATATGGTTTATTTTTTCATAGTCTGTTAACTAATCATGGACATATTATAAATAATTTATAAACAAATACAACTTTGGCATCAAACGTAATAAAAAATATATTAACTCTTAAAATTTTTCTGCTCGACGACGTGATTTTTATCTAAAACATATATTTAAGTAATGTAACCTTATATATGTATATATGTATACATAATTCAAAATTTGTCATAAGGAAAACCGCAGGATTTCGTCGGGAGCGGGTGCTAATCTGAAAAATTACACCCGCTTTCAGCGAAATCGCGGTACAATTTCAGCCACAACCACGTCTCACAACCGTGAGATAGGTGATTACAGTCTGTAAAGGAATCAATACGACGATCCAGCAAAAGCCTCGTGCACCCTAAGAACACGGAGTGACCCAAGGTGACCGCCGAAAATTCGATAACGAACATGGTTCGCTTCTCGAAGTCAAGAAGAACCACGTCAGGCCTCGAGTGAGCAACAGAAACAATTATCGAGAATATAAAGTTCCAGTATATGCGGCACTTCCCATTCTCGACAATTGACTCAATTTCCCTAGTAGCATTTAGAGGAGCGATATTAAGTTGAATGCCGTAGGAGTGACAGAGATGGTAATAAAGCACTCTTAGTGCCGCATTGTGCCTTTGAATGTAGGTCGTTCCCGCGTGTGTTGGACAACTAGATAGTATGTGAGCTAAATGCTCGTGGTGTGCATGGCACGCCCTGCAGCTATCATCGGGTATGTCTTGGCTCAAAATGTGGCGACGGTATGTTAAGGTGGAAATGACACCGTCTTGGCATGCAAAAATGAAACCCTCTGTACGAGATTTCAATCCGGGCGATTTAAGGAAAGCAGACGTTAGCTCACAAGACATTGACTGTTCCTTCACATTTCTGTGGAAGATACCGTGCATCCTCTTATCGAGGAGCTGTTCACGAAAGTTTTTCTCTTGTGCTTTCTTAATCCGGGCTTTCAGGAGTGAGTACTCGAGATAGATTAGATTTGATGCATTTTGCTCACCCCTAATACTGAAGTCATTCCGAGTGTTTCAGCAGCTTCCTCCGCTGCTTTGTACAGAAATGCTCCTTTGCCCACTTCTTCGTGATTCCTGACCATTTTAAGAAGAGGGTCTTTTTCATTTGCAACTCTATGTGCTGTACCCAGAATAATCCTGTTGTGAAGACATTCAAGACTCAATATTCCGCGACCCCCTTAACGGCGTGAGATGTACAGTCGCGGAACGGAAGACTTAAGATGCATGCTTTTGTTCATGTGCATAACTTTTCTTGTCCCGATATCAAGAGATCTGAGCTCGTTCTTCGCCCATGGAACTACTCCAAATGAATAGAGTAGTACCGGGACGGCAAGCATGTTCGTTGCAGATACTTTGTTCCTCGTCAACAAATAAATGCGCCTCAAATAAACCTTGGCGCATTTGTCTAACCCAAATTCCATTCCAATTTCCTTAGTATATCGTTCAACAATCCCCAGAGCTAGATGCAGTTGCTCTCTGTTTT
>NC_046660.1:36703261-36709815 GCF_010883055.1 Belonocnema kinseyi | reverse complement strand
TATCCTGTGTATTCAAAAAGTTACAAATTTGTATTTTTTAATAGAATATTTGATACTCTTTGTCGAAAATTCATCTTCTTGGTTGAAAATTGTTTTTTTTTTTTAATATAATTTATTCAATCGATTTTTTTGTCTGAATATTCAACTATATGTACCATTTTTAGTTGAAACTGTATCCTGTATACTGTATAACTTAAAAATTGTACTGTTGGGTAGAAAGTTCATGTATTTTGTTAAAAACTACTCTTTTTGGGTAAAAAGGAAACCTAAAAATGAAAGAACAGAAGTACTTTTTGTTGCGGTTTTTTTCAAGTAGATACATTTGAATTTTATGGCATTAAAACAAAACAAGATTAAATATAGTTGTAACATGTAACATTTACTCTGAAATCGCTGCAAAGATGATATTTTTTTCTTTCTGTGCATCTCCTTTGTTAAAAGTTGAACATTTTGCTCCAAAGTTCTACTATTTTGTAGAAAATTTATCTTTTGGGGTAGAAATTTCTTCTTCTTTGTTGATAGTTTCACTTTTTGGTAGAAAATCTTGTGTTAAATTGATAATTTTTTTTGAAAATAATCTTTTTTGTTGAAGATTGATCTTTTTTTTTCTTAAAAATCCACTTTTTTCAAAACATTTGACTTTTTACCTTAAAAACTTTTGTTTTATTTATATCAGAAAATGATTTAATGGTTTTTATGCTAATTTATTATTTACATTGTTCTAGGGAATATTTATGGGGGGCTTAAAAAGAAGGAAAGCAGCTGGCAAGAGACTTTTTTAATTTTAACAATTGCAGTTGCAGTATTTAACTTAATCCTGCATTAATATTACTTTTTAGATTAAAGTTGATTATATCGTACCAGTAATATCATATAAGTTCTATATAATAAGTTCTATTTAATAAAATAAACTATGCATTTATATCTCAAGTATTTTTTGAATTTTAACCCTTTCATAATTAATTTATAATTTGTCTTATTACAGTTATATTGTACACTTTATTAATTTATAATTTATGTAAGGTTTTTAAATACTATGGTGAATATTTTATATTCTGTATCTGAATTCGTATGAAGTTGTACTAATTGAATAGTGCGATGATTTAATAATTTATGAATAGATTTCAATCTATACCAATCATCAGTAAAAAAGCTACTAATTCGTAAAAAAGCGTTAACATTAGATTCATAAATAATTATTTTTTATTAATTACATTTTTAACGATTTTTATACGCATTAGTAAATTTTTGATTAATGATTATTATCGGAATGCATACTCTAAATCAATTAATAAAGGACTTCCCACTATTTACATAGTAGAACCTCATGCCAGTTCAGACATAGAAAATCAAAAGTTTGTTTTAAAATAATTCAAAAATATATATTTGACTATCATCAATAGTCCTTTTCACCATCTCAGTTTTTCGAATCGATCCTTTGCGATAACCGAATTTTTCTTGCTTAATATCTATATTGACACTTTGAAATAATCAAGTCGACCTTTAAAAATGATCGAATCGTCTATCCGAAATAATTACGTGAAATATCTAAGATAATCGAATCGACCATTAAATACGACTCAGTCGAATGTCTGATAAAATCAAATCAACCAACCGAGATTTCCAAAACGACGCTTCGCAATGATCGGGTCAGCCAGCTTGAGATGCCCGAGACGACGATCTGTGGAAATCAAGTCGACTTTCTGAGATTGTCGATTTGGACCTCTTGTTTTTACTTTATAGAGATAGTCGCTTTAGCCATATTCAAGAGCTGTCCTATAGTCGACCCTGCAATATGGTCTGTTTGCACGTTTATATTGCTAAACAGACCTTCCATTTGTCTCCTTAAGTCATACCAGACTTATATAATCAGCGCACTGGTCTCTCTCTAACTTTGTCCAAATTACCTTCGCCTATTGCTTGGGACGTGGAAACGTATAAAAAATGACAAATATTTGTCAATTTTTTTATCAGATATTATAAAATATTATTTTTTTTCATGACCTAACCGTTGAAAAAAGTAATTTAAATGTAAATTGTTGGTTCTAGTACGTCTTATATGAGTAAGTGCAGTTAGCTGCAAATCGTGTATGGTCAGCACAAACGAGCGCGTAGCCTTTTTAGTTTGTTTGTTGTTATTCAAAACCATATTATTTACTAGAAGAATGTTTATACATTTTACACATGCATTATATAAAAACTAAGAATGTTATAAAAGTTTGTTTTATAACTTATAAACTTGCCAGAAATTAAAATGGCATCTTTTCTATGCATTGTGAACACATCAATTGTCCAGTCTGAGTAACCTCAATTTTCAGTCTGTGAACGCAGTTTTGTAAAATACTAATTGAATGTCTTCAATAATTAAGTTGTTTTTTATTAACAATCTGATATGTTGTAGTTATTGCGAATATTTTTAAGGAAACTTTTACTGTGTTTCAATTCAAAGACATGTACAGATATCAGAAAAATGAATTCACCTAAGTGCAGTGAAGACACCTAAGTACATTCAATATCCCTCCCTTCTATAGCCCTTCCGAGAATTGACGCCGCTCCGCAGGTGGGTGTTACAGGAGCTGCGCGGGGTATGCGGTTGTCACTCGGGCCAGCACTCAGGCGTTAACAAACAAAAGCGAAGCGAGCTGTAATGAATTAGTTCCTACCCACCGTCAGCCCCAAAATCGGACCTATAGAAGAGTTTTACTGTTTATTTCGCATTGTTGTTGAGTGAACATGGTTTCAGTGGTTTTTGTAAATATATATTTTAACCTTGTGCAAATTTGTAAAAATACTAGTTATAAATTAATTGTATCAAACAAATGCACTAAGTTTCGATTATTCAGAAATAATGTCGTAGAATAATGTAAGTAAGTAAAGTAAGAATCTTTCATCAGAAATCCATGTAAAGTTTATCTTCCGATTTTTCTGTCGTATTATATGATGACGTATTATTTCTTTCTCATCTTATTTCACGTGACATCAAATATTTAATAAGAACACACGTTAACAGCATGTACTGAAGTTGCCATTAAGACTTCAGTATGTACTAATAGGTTCCCGAGATACCCTTTGTCTGAAAGGTAAAAAGCCCCTGATTATGAATATCTAGGCTATTTTTTGAAATCCTGATTAGTTTTTGTTTAAACAATCTTTTTATTTAATTTCATTATCAATTTATTTTTTTTACAAAATCGTTTGTAGTATTTATGCATAAATATAAATTGCTTTGCCACGTGGAGTTTTTTTAACAGAATAAACCGTTTACAATCGCAAATACAAGTAAATGATTCTTTATCAAAGTTGACATATTTACACAGTTATACAACCGAATTTTTTGCACAGAAAAATTAAAAACATGTACATTACCCACTCAAAAATATTGCGTAATAATTCAAAATACTTGTTTTACATTTAACAAAAAAAAAGATTAGAGAAATACTAAGATTTAATATTTAAACGTATTATTGAATAGAACCAAAATTATTCAAATTAGTCTCAATTTTTAAATTTTTGGTATTTTTCAATTTGTGTAGTTTTTCGAAACGTGTGTATCTGTAAACTGTAAAACCTTTGCATTTATAGAAACAATTTTTAATTTTAATAAAAACCTCAAATGTATGAACAAATTGGATACATTCTGTTCGCATCAAAAGGCTCTGATTCGGAAGCCTGACCGTTATTTAGGCGCAACTCAGCGGCAGAAGCGGAGAAAGACTAAAAGTGTATATCGCTTCGGCCCAAGAATAGACTTTAAGACTCATATAAAGAGGAACTCCAAGGCAGGCTTGTGGAATTCTCCACAACCGCCGGTACCATAGATGAGTCAGAAAAACGCGGATTTTCTATAAAAGGCACTAATTATACCTTATGACAACTATTGCCCTACAAGTATAATTAATTCTAGGAAAGGAGAAAAATGGTGAATCAGCTGATGGAGGTCCACATCCCAGGGATTGAAAGAGCTCAAACCGATCGAGAGAATGAAATTGGGGCCAAGGGAGGGAGAGGGCCGACTGGAATTTTGCCGCCAAAACAGTTGATATCAAGAAGGTGGAATGTAACCCCCGAAAATGAAACCAAAACTAGAGTTCGGCAGCCAACTCTCGGTTTAGTTTCGACTTTATAAAAATCAACCAAACCAAATAGCGAGGGCATATTTAATCAGGTTTCTGGTTTAAATAACTAGAAATTCTCTAAGTGTTAATAATGTATTAGTTTCAATAAATCTTCCATAAAATAAAACATGTATTGCTTAGAATTAGAAGACTCTTATTGTGCTAGAAAATTTTCTTTCGATAGGCTGAACCAGAACCTATAGAATTATCACCAAATTCACGCCTTAGATCTATATTGTAATTATCAATTAATGCTGTAGCTGAAAAATCATTTTTTGACGAAATTTTCTCAAAATCAAGATGCTCAGGAGGTTGTGCATTAAAGTGTGAATATAAAGGTTTCAACGATGTCATTGGGGAGTGGGGTACGGATTATTATAACCAGAGGCCGATGAATAGTCATTAGATTGACCACCCACATCATATTGAATTTGATACCGATGGTCGGAACCTTTAGAATTTGATCCAGAACCACCAAATTGAACTTGGAAAGCCTGATGCTGTTGGTCCATACGTTGTTTGATGAGATTTTCGTGAATTTTTTTTTTAGCTGCATCAGTTCTATGAATTGAGCCACCATGTTCTTCCGATAAACGACAAGAGCCAGCAACGTGTCGTTGTTTATGTGAATCAATGGGAGCAGCAGATACATTAGGTACGCCCATTTTACGATAATTGGCTAAAAACATATTTTTATCATTTTTTCCCTTGAGCTTTCTCCTTGGACTACATGCAAAAATTTTAGTATGATCCTGGAAGTCTTGATGCTTTTGTTTGACGAGAGATTGGCGGAGGGTTCTATTGCGAGCTTCTTTAACTTTATGAGTAATTCTTCTTGGAGTAAATTTTTCAGGTAAATTGTAGGAGCCACCGGCGTGTCGTTCTTCATATAATTTGAGAGTAGTATCAAATGCATTTGGTAAAACTCTTTCTCGATAATGGTCTAAAAATAATTTATAAGCATTTTCTCCAGTTGGATCAGGCAGATCAGGCTTGATCTCAAAATCAGAATAAAGAGGACCATGAGATTTATTTAAACGTGTTGGGTTCGCAAGAAGTAGAGCTTTTCTACTATCGTCTCTGCGTGCTACATAATCTGGCTCAGTAGCTGTACCTGTACATTTTGTTTTTATTTTTCTCAGGTTATCATCTGCTGCCTCTGTAAAAAGAAAAAGAAAAATTATTTATAATTCAAAGATTTACTAAAAGCAGATTAAATATGTATCGCTCGTGATCTATTATTAATGGAAATTTGCGCAATTTTAAGAGTGCATAAAATATCTTAGTACTGAAAACTATCAAGCAAACACCAGAACCCATTAAAAAATCGGTTAATGAATAAAACTCTTGCTATCTTACTTAAACGCTTTGGATATTGACTGCAGGTATACATTTAATTAATATTGAGAAAAAATATATTATTATAATAATTACCAATTTCAATGAAGAAAAATATGAAGATTAGGAGCAGACCACCGAAAAGACGCTTCATCTTCTTTGTATTTAAATAAAATTGAGATAAAACTTTTAGAATCTATAAAACCACAGAAATTGGTATTTAGACATCCACTCGCTAATATAGCTTATGTTGTTGCCGCTTTATTTAAATATAAAGATAACGAAGTGAAAATATAGGTCAAAATACTAACACTTGATAACTTTTTATTTCTTCTCTTTGAAGAAACGTATAGCATATTCCAGGTGAAAAACATTATAATGCAAATAACATAATAACAATAAATCAAATCAATGAAACTAAAGTATATTTGAAGAATCAAACTCAACAAGATCTGGCTGCAATAGATGACGAGCTTCGTGGACTTTTTTCCGAAGAATCCGACCTCTGGGCTATCAATTATTCTGTGTATAATGCAACGAGACCTTTGGCCAATGCGAACCGTAAAACAAAACCAACGGTTGATCATAAGACCAAAAGATGAATGCATCAACTTGCCATAAAGATAGGCTGGGCAAGACAGTACGCGTCTCGCATTCAGTGTGTGATTGACTACATCACATCTAGCAGGAGTTTTACCGCCAAGGTTCGAAACTTCGCGCGCGAACTGCGAACTTGTTATCACACACTTAACAAGTCAAAGCTGCTGACCATCAGGCAGCATATTGTTAAGAGAATACGTATACTATCTAATGCTAAGGGTAGTCTAGAGCGGAGGGAGAGATGGGTCAGAGAAAATCAACAGTTTCTCTCTAACCCATCTCGACTCTTCCAAGACCCTCCAGTTACTGTCGACCACCCGTCCAAACCAGAGGCGGTCGAAGTATTTTGGAGAAAAGTCTACGAAGTGCAGCATAGACTTGAAGAAGACTCAGAAAATATAAATAGCTTCAAGGAGTTATGTGTTGCCCTCATAACACCTGATAAAGAATGCCCACCTATCACTACCGAGGAGGTGAAAAACGTATTAAGAGGGATGAAGA
>NC_046660.1:36682770-36703161 GCF_010883055.1 Belonocnema kinseyi | reverse complement strand
ATACAAATTTGTAACTTTTTGAATACACAGGATACAGTTAGAACCAAACATGGAATTGTTAAATTTTTTGATTAAATAAAGAATAATTTTAACAATAAAAATGAATTTGCAACGAAGCTTTTAAATATTTAACAAACAAACAAAACATTATCTGGCCAAGAAGATTAATTTTCTACAAAACAGTAGAATTTTCACATTAAAGATTAATTAAAACTGAAACGCATAAATTCTCAATAAAAAATTTGAACTTTCAAGTAAAAAACATCAATTTTTTTTCAAAAAATGGAAATGTATTATTGCCAGTTTAAAAGATTAATTTTCAACCAAACATGAAACGAATTTTAATCAAAATAGTTACATTTTTAACCAAGGAGATGAAGCTTAAAGAAAAAAATAAGAATTTTTAACAAGATTCTCAATCACAAAGAACCATCAACAAAGAAGGACCATTTCCTACCCAGAATACATTAATGTTTAACCAAATAGTTAACTTGTAAGTTCATAAGATCAATTTTGTACCAAAAAAAAGTTTTTCCAACAAATTACATACACCCTTACCCACATAGTTTAATTTATAAATTAAAAAATAAATTTTTAGGTCAAAATGAAACTCTTCAAGTTTTATTTTTAAAAACTAATTTTTCATATAAATGCATTATTCTTAATAAAAAACGTATCTTCTACAAAAAATTGCATTTTCTACTATATAGTTGTTTTGCGAAACAAATTTTTGAATTTTTAAACAAATATGGAATAGGTACATTTTTATTTAGAAAATATAATTTTTCATTTAAAAAAAATATATTTTTAATAAAAAAAACTACGCTTTTACAAAAAAAGTTGAATTTTCTACAACATAGTTAAATTTTAACTTAAAACGTTTAGTTTTTGACTTCAAAAATAAAATTTCAAGCAAATACACACATTTTTAACCAAATAGTTGAATTTGTAATGGAGAAGATTACTTTTCTACCAAAAAAGATCAATTTTCGACAAACTACATAAATTTTGAATGAAGCAGTTCAGGAATGGAGCAGGTAATAAAACAGGTATAAAATATAATTATTGAATAATGACTAATTACCTATAAATATATTAATTGTGTTTTCACTGCAGTTCCAGCTCTCCATTCTCTGCATATAGCAGCACGAATACGACCCTGCTCCTGCCATGTGTCCTTCAATGAACTTCAGTAGTGAATGTCAGAAATGAAAAATAAAGATTTAGTTTTAAATTAATTGATACAATTCAAGTCGATCCTGAATCGATTAATCCGAGAATTAACAGTGCTTACTGGAATAATTAAAATGTACTTCAAACTAACATTAACCTTAAAAAGATTAGAATTAAATGTCTTAAATCTCACATAACATATGGAAAATATTAACATCACAATTACGTATTTAAAACAGGTACTTACAGAATAAGATATTTTCCATTAATGCTTAATAAATGCACTTACTTTACACGGAAATCTTGAGTAAAAACATTTTTTAACAGAAAGCACCAAGAGTTCTACGAATTCTATATGCTAGCAAACTAGCGATACCCTTTAATTTTTCACGCGCATGATCGACGCGCAAAAATCAAGGAATTGACCATATGCAATGGCCTATATGCTCCTTCGTGGATGGTCGAAATGAGTGAAAACAATATGAGCGGATTCACCATGCTGAAAAGGATACCTTAGTTATCCCTGATGGTGAGCCTGATGTTCTTATAAAAGTCAGACTGGCGATAAAATAAGAGTCTTTTTAACCATGTCGAAAAAAATTTCGAAGGACCGTTCGACCATGTAGAAAGACTTTCTGGCTCTCTAAATTTTGACCATACAACTTTGACCATCCATTTTTCTCCGTGAACCAATTCACTATCAGCCCTATGCCGACTGTATCAGTTCACAGTGTTTACGTAAAACATGTAATTAAGATTTTTCAAGTTCATAAGAGATGAGAACAGATAAATGGTTTTAATGAGTACCTTAAGAACTTACATTTACCTTTCTACTCTTGAAAGGGCATAAGAGTTTTTTTGTCGATTGTATCTTCATATAATTTGTAGAGCAGCAACGGAACTCTACCGGCTATTTGTTTCGATCTACTTGGAAGGCAATCAACTATTTCAGTATTTCAGTTGTAGAGCGATACACAATCCTAAACAGCTACCGAATCCGCCCATGAGCTCATTTCACAAAAGTATAACACAGTGGACTTAAGGGGCTAGTACACAAATAATTTTTCAAAAAATTCAAAAATTTTTTCTCTTATTTTTGGTCACTATATACATCTAAAAATAGAATAGAAACCAACATTTGTCTCAAAGCGTTCTGAAAGTGTCTGAAAACTGAAATACGCCGCGAGGCCCCCCGAAGCGCTCGTAACGCACAGGGTGCATGAGCCAACTTTTAATGTAAGTTCCGGGGCCGTGAACTTGATCTGGCGCCGCGAGATCGAAAAAACGTGTCCTGAAAAACGAATTGAACAATTCTTTAGTACTTATCCGGTAGTATTAGTGCGGGTTTTTTAATCATTTGGATCCGTTTTCATCTACCCTGGAAACCTCCGAGAAACAAACATCAAGCAAATCGGATCAATTTTCATATTTTTCGTCCGCCATATTGAATCCACCATTTTGAATTTTTAAATTCTGAGGTCCGATTCGTTTTCAGCGACCCTGAAAACCCCCGAGTAGCAAACATGTAGCATATCGGATCAATTTTCATATATTTCATCCGCCATATCGCATATCGCTATCGTATGACCCTCGATCATAATTTTTCATTAACATTTAACAACTTTTTTGAACAATTTACGTTGCAAAAAACGGTCAAAAACACAAAAACTTCTACTATTAATTCATTTTTTGATATTTTTTAATAATTGAGGTTCATCCGATACCCACGCATGTGCTTTTTAAGAATTTTTTTGGATTTTGTGTTGCGGATAAGCCAAAGTGGAGTTATCGTGGCCGCCGAATGAAAATCGTTTTTTTTCGGGCTGGCGTATCTCCGCGGGAAGTCATGAAAAAAGATTGAAAAAAATTTTTTTACATTTAAAAATATGTACTATAATGTGCTGAGAAACCCACTTTTATGTGGTTCGAAAGTTCAAATGGATACAAGAGTCAAAACAATATAGTTTATGTTATATAGTAATTACAAATAATAAAAGTTTTTAAGTTATAATAAAAAAGAGACATGTGAACTGAGAAGTAAACGTCATTTTTTGCTGTGCCAATAACATTATGGAATGGCAGCTGAGTGACAAATACTATAAAATAGTAATAATATTCTGCGCTTCCAGTGGGTGATGAGTGAATTGGTTTTAACGCTTATTTTTACTGCATAAAAAAGGAATGTTATAAATAGACAGCATATGTTTTAAATAAAGTGAATGAAGTATCACATGCGTAAACTTTAAATTGACTTTACCCACACTTACTTACAGCGATTAGGGCAAGGAGGTGAATCTGAACATATCCTCGAAATAATGACAGATCAGTCCGTCATGTTTATTATACTTTCGATTGATTATTCTTTACGAAAGAAATGTTTTGTGGTTTTGTATGTTTATTACTGACAGTGTCGGCAGTAATAATTTAACAATCATTACTTATTAATCATTTCAATCAGTTAATCATTATTACTGAATTTAATAATTGCTTACCATTGTTTTTTTCACAGATCGATCCTAGAAGAAATTCACATCAGGAAATGCAGACGGAATTGGTGCATTTCAATCAATATTGTTGAAAAATCGTTATCTTTGGACCTTATTCCAAGACTGGGGATTGATCAACTTAAAATTAATTATCTGAGTCATTTGAATGGTATAGGCGTATCAAAAAGATAACTCGAAGCAATTTAACTCGCCCGAATTTTAATTGATAAAATGTTTAGGGATTTATTTATTTTCGAACATGTTTTCTCTAGACCTCATCTCAAAATTGGGTTTGGTCAACTAATAAAATAAATTAAACACTTGTTGGTGATAGGATTGTATCAGTAATAAATCTAGAAGAGAAATTTTAGGCCGATTTTACATTCCAATTTTTTTTCAATTATTCTATTTTCGAACCTGCTATATCTGGATCAGATTTACAAATTGGCATTTGATTAGCACCTAAATCAATTTTAAGCAATTTTGAGAGTATCGGTGTATCAAAAAAAATCTCGAAACAATTTTATTAGCCTAAATTTGAATTAAAAAAATATTTTAAGGACTTTTTTACTCTCGAAAATGTTTTCTCTGGGCCTCATCTCAAAATTGCGTTTGATCAACTACTGAAATTAATTTAAAAATCTCTGAGGATAGGAATGTATCAGTAATAAATGTAAAAGACCAATTTTAGACAGGAATTTGCATTTTAATTTTTTTTAAATTATTCTATTTTCGAACTTGCTATATCTGGATCTGATTTCTAAACTGGCATTCGATCAGCACCTTAAATTAATTTTAAGTAATTTGAGGGTATCGGTGTATCAGAAAAATAATTTCTCTGGACGTCATCTCAAAATTTCTATAGATCAATCGATAATTAATATAGGACAACCCCCAATGGAAAAGATAAGTTCTGAAATAAAATCCACAGAAGGGGTATCTTCATTTCTGAAAACATAATTTAAAGTTAAACGAGGCCTCAAACAAATAAATTGAAATAACATTTCGAGAATCTTTGAATTACACTCAAAAGTTCTTATTTTCTAATAAGATACCAATAATGTATGAATGTAATTTTCAGACCTGATAATACAGATAACTATTGAATAATTTCTAAACAAAATTTGAATAAAAATTCCGAACAAAAATTCCGCTTCTACATTTCTTTCCGATACACTACTATCCACAGAGATTTTTTAATTCATTCCAGTAGTTGATCAAACGAAATTTTAATATGAGATCCAGAGAAAACATTTTGCGAAAATAAAAAGATCCCTAAAAACTTTATTAATTATAATCCGGACTTGTCAAATTGTTTCGAGATTTTTTTTTATACACCGATACCATCAAATTGACTTAAAATTGATTTTAGGTGCTGATCAAATGCCAATTTGTAAATCAGATCCAGATATAGCTAGTTCGAAACTAGAATAATTTAAAAAAAATGGAATTTAAATATTGGCCTAAAGTTGTTCTTCTAGATTTATTACTGATACAATCCTATCACCAATAACTGTTTAATTCATTTTATTGGTTGATGAAACCAAATTTTAAAATGAGACCCATAGAAAACATTTTCGAAAATAAAAAAAAAAATCATTAAAAATTGTATCAATTAAATTTCGGGCAAGTTAAATTGTTTCGAGTTATCTTTTTGATATACCTATACCATTCAAATGACTCAGATAATTAATTTTAGGCTGATCAATCCCCAGTCTTGGAATAAGGTCCAGAGATACCGATTTTTCAACAATGTTGATTGAAATGCACTAATTCCGTCTGCATTTCCTGATGTGTATTTCTTCTAAGAACAATCTGTGAGAAAATAATGGTAATCAGTTATTAAATTCAGAAATAATGTTTAACTCATTGAAATGATTAATAAGTAATGATTGTTAAATTGTTAATAAATAATTATTATTTTAATTATTACTGCCGACAATGTCAGTGATGAACATACAAAACCACAAAACATTTCTTTGGTAAAGAATAATCAATCGAAAGTATAATAAACATTCCGGACCGATCTGTCATTATTTCCAGGAAATGTTCAGATTCACATGTTTGCCCTAATCGCTGTAAGTAAATGTAGGTAATGTCAATTTAAAGTTTACGCATATAATATGTCATTCACTTCATTTAAAACATATCCTCTCTATTCATAACGTACCTTTTTTATACATTCAAAATAAGCGTTAAACAGAATTCGCTCTTCGCCCACTGGAAGCGCAGAATATTATTACTATTTTATAGTATTTGTCACTCAGCAGTCATTCCATAATGTTATTGGCACTGAAAAAAATGACGTTTACTTCTCAGTTCACATGTCTCACTTCATTATTATTTAAACACGTTTATTATTTGTAATTACTTTATCACACAACCTATATTGTTTTGACACTTGTATCCATTTGAAGTTTCGAAAGCAACCACGGAAAGCATGATAAACGTGATCCCAAGATGCACGGACTTGACCGAATGATCGATCCGATTGCAACTTTAAAGGCGCGAAATATGAAAATAACCCTGTATAATGCCTTCCCCCCTGCTGTTGTGCAATTCGGGTAGCATTCAAGTCGCCATGTATGTAACGCCAAGCATATCCACCCTATATATATATATTAAATAAATAAATAAATAGGCTGTCGCGGACAATTGTCCAGGGGTGATCCCGAAGGAGTTAACCCCCAAGCGGAGGCGTGAAAACTGTGCCGAAAGATGAATGGTATCTGGGTGAGGTGTCTAGAACAATGACTCTGGGATACCGGGCGACCTCTCAGAGTACACAGCCTTATCCTTGCATGCGGGGATCTACAAGAATGGACAAACCACTTTCCCTATCTTATCGTGGAAACAACAATGACAACATCAAACATAGTAGTAGTCAGTGCAGTTCAAACCAACAGAACGCGCAGGGTTCCAGACAATGAGTCGGCCAACAGTTCCGAGCACTCTAGAGCTAAGGGGGGATAATGAAAATGGATTCAATACGATGGATCGGCAGAATCTCGGGACCTTTAGGTGGACGGAGCGACTGAATCACGACTTACTAGAGTGCTACGCTGCGAGTGTGGCCCCTGAACAAGTTTCATGGCACGGCTGCATGCTCTGTGGTGCGAGAAACACCCGGAGCTATCCCACTTTTCGCAGCAACGTCTGCGATACCATGCCGAACTACTTCGGAAAAAGGGCTATGTAAGCGGAACGTCTACTACATTTTTTCCGAGAAATCCGACCTCTGGGCTATCAATTATTGTGTGTATAATGCAACATTCAGTGTGGGATTGAATACATCACATCTGGCAGGAATTTTACCGCCAAGGTTCGAAAGTTCGCGTGCGAACTCCGGAACCGTTATCACACACTTAACAAGTCAAACCTGCTCACCATCAGGCAGCATAATTTTGAGAGAATACGGATACTATCTGATGCTAAGGGTAGTCTAGAGCGGAGGGAGAGGTGGGTCACAGAAAATGAACAGTTTTTCTCTGACCCATCTCGAATCTTCCAAGACCCTCCACTTACTGTCGACCACCCGCCCAAGATAGAGGAGGTCGAAGTATTTTAGAGAGAAGTCTACGAAGTGCAGGATAGACTGAACGAAAACTCAGAAAATATAAATAGCTTTAAGGAGCTGTGTGATGCCCTTATAACACCTGATGAAGACTGCCCATCCATCACTACCGAGGAGGTGAAAAAAGTACTAAGAGGATTGAAGAACTATTCCGCGCCGGGACCAGATTGTATCAAAATCTTCTGGTGGAAGAAGTTTCCTTCAACCCATCACCATTTGACCCGTATTTTCACCACATATTTGAAGTCGGAAGAGCCGATTCCGTAGTGGTTGGTGGAAGGGCGCAGAATACTCCTGCTGAAAATAGGCAACTTAGCTGACCCGAAGAATTACAGGCCAATCACTTGTCTAAACACACTGTATAAGATATTCACAGCTATCCTAAATGGTAGGATTGTTCGGTCAATTGAACCTGTGTGGCAAGAAATGTATGAACAACAAGGCTCAAAGAAAGGCGTAGCGGGATGTCGGGAGAAGCTGCTCATCGATAGATGTGTCTGCAAAGATGCAGCATCCTACCAACGTGAGTTATCGATGGCCTGGATTGATTATCGGAAAGCTTTCGATTCGACATCCCATAGACTTATCATCTGTCTTTTGGAAAGCTTAAAGGCTAATCCGCAAATCCTTACTTGCATAGAGAAATTGATGCCGCTTTGGGAAACCTGATTTACTATCTTATCTGGAGAAAATCGTGTAACAACTGACAAGGTCACCTTTCAGAGAGGTGTCTTTCAGGGCGACACCATGAGCCCACTCCCCTTTTGCCTTACATTATTGGCACTATCTCTAGCACCTCGCCATTCGGACGGGTACTACAGATCGAAAGTACAAGGTCACTAATATATTTTAGATGGACGATCTTGAGATCTGTGCTAAAAACAAAGAGCATCTACATCAAGCCCTAGGGATTGTCGAACGATATACTAAGAAAATTGAAATGGAATTTGGGTTAGACAAATGCGCCAAGGTTTATTTGAAACGAGGAAACCTTAATGGCATACCTGAAATTCCTGAGCTCGTTGATAGAAGCGCCATACGACACCTTTGCGCTGGAGAGACTTATACATACCTGGGCGTGCCACAGAGCCACATTTAGGATGTGAAATCTATAGAGGATACTCTACGAAGCAGATACAAACGTCTCATCTCAAAGTCAGATTTGTTCTTCCGAACTGTCGGCGAGGAACGATGTATCTGCAACGAACATGCTTGCCGTCCCGGTAGTACTCTATTCATTTGGAATAGTTTCATGGACGAAAAACGAGCTCAGATCCCATGATATCGGGACACGAAACGTTATGCAAATGAACAAAAGCATGCATCTTAAATCTTCTGTCCCGCGACTGTATATCTCACGCCTTCAAGGTGTTCGCGGAATATTGAGTCTCGAATGTCTTCACAACATGACTATTCTGGGTACAGCACATAGAGTCGCAAATAGAAGAAATCCTCTTCCTACAATGGTCAGGAATCACGAAGAAGTGAACAAAAGAGCGTTTCTGTACAAAGCGGCGGAGGAGCTTGCTGAAAGACTCGAACTTAACTTCAGTATTAGGGGTGAGCAAGATGCATCCAATCTTATCTATCTCGAATACTCACTCCTGAAACCCTGGATTAAGAAAGCAAAAGAGAAAAACTTCCGTGAACAGCTCCTGGATAAGAGGATGCACGGTATCTTCCACAGAAATGTGGAGGATTAGTCAATGTCTTGTGAGTTAACGTTTGCTTTCCTTAAATCGCCCGGATTGAAGTCTGGTACGGAGGGTTTCATCTAAGCATGCTAAGACGGTATCATTTCCACCTTAACATACCGTCGCCACATTTTGAGCCAAGACATACCTGATGATAGCTGCAGGGCGTGCCATCAACACCCCGAGCATTTAGCTCACATACTATCTAGTTGTCTAACTCACGCGGGAACGACCTACATTCAAAGGCGCAATGCGGCACTAAGAGTGCTTTATTACCATCTCTGTCACTCTTACGGCATCAACCGTAATATCGCTCCTCTAAATGCTCCTAGGGAAATCGAGTCAATTGTCGAGAATAGGAAGTGCCGCATATACTGGAACTTTATATTCTCGACAATTGTTTCTGTTGCACACTCGAGTCCAGACAGGGTTCTTCTTGTACTTCAAAAAGTGAACCATGTTTTTTATCGAATTTTCGGCATCAACTGACAAAAACATCATAGCCAAGGAGAATGAAAATTGTAATGAAAATTGATTGTACCTGGAATATTCTGTTAAACTAATCGTTCTTATCATTGGCGCTGTTGGAGGTGCCAAGCTTTCACTCGTTAATAGCCTGAAAAGCATCTCTGCGTGTCAACAATATTCAAAAACACTTGCGGGAAAAATACAGAAGGTGGTAATCCTTGGATCACTCCGTATTATCAGGGTGCACGAAACTTTAACCGGATCGTCGTATTGATTCCGTTACAGACTGTAACCACTTATCTCACAGTCTTTAGACTTGGTTGTGGCTGAAATTTTACCGCGATTTCGCTGGGAGCAGGTGCAATATTTCAGATTAGCACCCGCTCCCGGCGAAATCCTGCGGTTGTCCTCATGACAAATTTTTAATATTATAAATATTACAAACATTATATATATATTATTTTTTTAGCTCAAAAAGGGCTTCGGAATTGTTCCTTCAAGAGCTTTAAATTTAAAAAGTGGGATATTTATTATTATCTATGAAAATAAGTGACACTTTTTTACATTCTCACCTGTGAAGATATTAGTTTTATGCCACAAATGACTTCCGCAAATTCTATCAAATGTCGACGTTTTGAGACCTCCTGCGTCAGAAAAAAAGTTTTTACGTCGTTTTCGCTGTTGTCGTTTTTAAATTCGATGAAACTTTAAAAAGTTATATGCTTTTCAACATTTTGAAAATTTTCAAAAAAAAGGAAAGATCAATTTTTTTAGTGGGTTAAGAAATATCAATGCAAATTTATACTAGATATAAAATATATCTGTTTCAAAGCTATTATCAGGAAATTTCTTAATTAGACAAAAGTTCAATCATTTTCAAAAATATTCAATTTTTGTTTAAAGCGTTGTTTTTAGTATATTTTAACAAGAATTACAAATTATCTTGAAAAAGTTTTTCAATTGCACACAAGTTATTAGGAGCGAAGCGCGAGTTTCGTAATGAGAATGTAATCGTCAAAGCCGTAGGTGCTTTGATAATATCCTTTAAAAACAAATCGAAAAAAATTGTCTGTTACAATTTATGGCCACAATTCCTCAAAAGCTTAAATCGCGGTTTTCGATATAATTTATAGTACTTGCGATATTTAGAAAAATCTGGGTTAATGAGCGCGAAGCGCGCGAGAGGACCCGCGTGCCCTAGGCCCTATTCTACAATTATAAACGTGATGGAGCATGTTATGTACTTTTTTAAAATATTCTATTTCAATTGACTATGCAATATTACACAACGTACCAAGCTTTTTTAAATTACCAAGTTTTTTATAAATTAACTGTGCATGATAATTTTACATGGTCCTTATGAAGAATTAAATAAATACTATCAATGCTATGAATAGATTCAGAAAAAGTTTTATGTAAAATTGTGGCACTGGTTGGTCCAGATGTTACTTTTATTAACAAATAAAAAAATCTACAAGATTTCGTCCCAAAAATAACAATTTTTATCAACAATTCACAGAAAGAAAGAATTTTGATTAAAAGATATATTTCGGGGTTTTTCGTCGTTTTTTACACGAGTGAAACGCGAAATATCTCTTTCATCGAAACTTCAAGCTTTTAGTAAAAATAATGAACATCCTACAATCTACTTGAATTCGAATTTTTTAAATTCCGAGGAAGAGTTTAGTCTTTAACCTTCTAGGTTTATTATATAAAAAATCGAATCATTTCAAATAATAAAAAAGATATGTGAATTTCCCCTTTATAATTTTTTTAAAGCTATAAATTTAAAAAACTTTAATGTAAAATTGAAAAAAAAAATTATAACGATCAAAGGCCTACACATAATTTCCTATAATATTTTTTAGAAGGGCATTAAATAGTAGTTTACAAGCATTCGAGGTTGAATGAGTATGGGTCATTCGTTAAAGTGATTTCCATAAATTGTGATGTATGCCTTTTTAAGAGCAATTTTTCTATAAATGGCTAGGTATTATGTGACCAGGTTTATTTATATTAAAAGCTTTCATTGCAATAAGTATCGAATATTATGTAGTATTAGAATCATCATTTAGATCTTGAAAATGATAAGATTGTGACAAATAGCTTTCAAATTTAAAATGTTTAAAACTGTATGGAATATAAAATTCAAAGCATGTGTTTTATTTTAATACGCGTTAAAAATTAAAATTTCAACGAGAAATTCAATTCTGACTTTAATTTAACCTTGACGATGGCCTTAAAGGTTATTTCAAGGTCAACTTAAAAAATGGAAACTCTTCTTTTTGACATTGGAAGTCAATAGAGCGGGAAATTTTACGCACACATATGTATTAAGGTCATAGGCTTAATTTGACCTTAAACGTCACTCTAAGGTCATTAAAATTCAAAAGTCACTACTGAATGTGTCTTGTTCAAACAAATAACTTCCATTGATATGAATTTTTTTTTTAAATCTGATGATCTCAGAGGTGTTCGGACTTTGTTTGAGTTTCAATGACCTTAGAGTGACCTACAAAATGAAATCACACCTATCACCTTAATACATATTTGAGCGTCAAATTTTCCGCCCTATTGATTTCAAATTTCATAAAGGGGGGTTCGCATTTCAAAAAAAAAGTTGACCTTAAATGGATTGACCTCTCAAAATTAAGGACTAAGGCATCGAAAACTGTAATTTTGTGATGGTAAACTCTCTTTTTTTAAAGCTCTTTCTCGGCTTTAGCGAACAGATTCTCATCACATACTAGGTAGTCTGATAAGTCCCTGAAAAATGAAACACGGAGACGTTTTTTTGACCAAAGTCGGTTTTATTTTTCAACATACTCTCCTTTTAGGTCGATACAGCGATTTCAACGATTTTCTAACTTTTTGATACCGTCCGAAAAGTACTCGATCGGAAGGTCTCCAAAATACACCTCAGTTCCAGCTATGAGCTCCTCATTTGAGTAAAAACGCTTACCAGTGAGCCATCTCTTCAGGTTAGGGAACAAGTAATAGTCGCTGGGGCCAGGTCTGGTGAATACGGTGGCTAAGAAACCAATTCGAAGCCGATTTAATGCAATTTTGCTTGTGCAACTAAGCATGAATGAACAGGAACATTGTCGTGATGATAAAGCGGTTTTTTCTTCTTCAAATGCGGTCGTTCTTCGGCGATTTCGATTTTCAATCGGTCCAATAATGATGAATACTATGCTCCGGTTATGGTTTTACCTTTTTCAAGATAGTTCACGAATATTATGCCATGTGCATCCCAAAATACGGAGGCCATAACCTTTCCGACCCATTGTTGTGTTTTTGGACGCTTCCGAGCACTTTGGCCCGGTGGAACCCACTGTTTTGCCTGTTGCGTTGACTCAGGAGTGTAGTAGTGGATCCAAGTTTCATCCATGGTTATGAATCGGTGCAAAAACTCGGTCGGCTTACGCGAAAATAATGCTAAATTCTGCTAGGAAGTTGTCAGACGAATTCGTTTTTGGTCCACTGTGAGCAAACGCGGCACCCATCGCGCGCAGAGCTTCTTCATGCCCAAAACTGAATGCACGATATTGCCCACGCGTTCCAATGATATGCCTACAGCATTAGCTACCTCTCTCAATTTCACTTTGGGATCATTCAACATCATATCATGGATTTTTTCGACATTTTCTGGTGTAGTGACCTCTTTTGGACGCCCAGATCGTTCAGCATCAACTGTGCTCGTACGGCCACAACGAAACTCGGTAAACCACTTAAGAATCATTCCAATCGACGGTGCAGAGTCCGGGTAATACTTATCTAGCTTGGCCTTGGTCTCGGATATCGTTTTCTTGCGAAGATAGTAGTGTTTGATCAAAACTCGAAACTGAGATTTTTCCATATTAGAAAAAACTCGGAGGTTAGTCGCTTCTCAGTGCTGTAACTTGTAAATGCGTAAACATAAATGGCTAAAGTTTTGACAGGCGTCATTTGAAGGAACAAGCTCGACGAAAATGGTTCACATTAGTGAATACTAATGCCATTTCTTAGAATTTTCAGGTACTTATCAGACTGCCTAGTACCTCGTGCTTCGCACTCAATTTTTCCCAAAACGTCAAATTTTCTGCATTATGCTCAACACTTTTATGTATATAAAATATAATATATTTTTTATGTACCTTTGCCTGGGAATGTGTATTTAGATATTGCAAAATAAAGTACAAATTGCATTTATCATTATTACTTCATTATTTGTTTCTTATTTTGCATTACATTTTATTTTAAGATTCGCTGAAGCATGTGTTATTTCAATAAATGTATGTCACTGCAATTCATAATATGCATGGAAATTGAAACATTCTGATTCTGATTGTCATTTTTACAATTTAAAAAAATTTGAATCTTGTTTTTTACGGTTAAAAGAAAAACTACGCTTCCTAACAAATAAATATTTAAAAAAAATTTTTTAATCTTTTTTGGCTGAATACATTTTGTCTGACTTATTCTCGTAACTTATATCGTTTTCACACAAATATAATTTTTTTATTTTCAATGTTGTTTTTCAAAAATAAAACAAAAACTATTTATTCTACAAAAAAGGAATTCCTGACAAATTTGTTTTTTTTTAGTTGCACAATTTTTGTCGATATATCTCTTTTCGTCCTTTGCTTTGTTCGACCACAAAATGGAGTTATTGCTTTTTGATTAGTTTTTTGTTTACGCACACTTTGTTTGGCTTCAAATATTTATTTTCGTTTGGTCTTTTGGATTTTGAGAATGCTATAACTTTGGTCATTTTTATTTAATCAAAGAAAGTAATGCAGATAGATTGTTTATATTTTGGTCTACTATTATTAGCTGTCAACACAATTTTTAAGTATTAAAAAAATGGTATAAAAAATTTTTTAAATGCTTTAACTTTTTGAAATTTCTTTTAAAAAATCTGGTTAGCGAACTCGTCCTTTCTTTTTATAAACTTATAAAGTGCGCACAAAGGCAAATCGAATTGAATAATTTCTTCAAGTGTTACAGTGTTTACAGATGACAACAACGACAACAGCAACAGACAGACACCGACGTAAAAAATATTTCTTATGACTCAAGGGGCCTCAAAACGTCGACATTTGATGGAATTCGGGAAAGTTAATTTTCATATAAAACTAATACCTTCTCAATAGGATGAGAATGTAATAATTCATTATTTTATATGCGAACAAAATTTGAATTTTATATATTTTATAAATGAAATTCAAAAAGCTGTTTAGACAGTCTTATAGAGTTTGGTCTTTTGTATTTTGAAAATGCTATAACTTTGGTCATTTTTATTTGATCAAAAAACGTAGTGGAGGTAAGTTGTTTATATTTTTGTCTACTATAAAAAGCTGTTGAAAGAATTTTCAAGTATTAAAAACAAGTGGTCTCAACAATTTTAAAAATTCTCTTATTTTTTCAAGTTTCTGCGAAATAAGCTGGCTAACGAACTCGACCTTTCTTTCCATATCCTTATGAAATGCGCCAAAGGACAATCCTGTCGAATAATTCCTTCAAATATTATCACGTTTACAGACGTCAACAACAGCGACAAGAACGACAATGACAACAACCAAAACGACGTAAAGACTATTTTTTCTGACGCAGGTGGTCTCGAAACGTCGACATTTGATGAAATTCGCGAAAGTCATTTATAACATAAAACTAATATCTTTTCAGATGTGAATGTGATTTTTGAAAATATATCATCTGTCTCAACGATTTGTAACTTTTTGAGACCACTTGTTTTTAATATTTTAAAATTCTGTCGACAGCTATTTATAGTAGACAAAAATATAAACAATTTACCTTTATTTTTTTTTCATCAAATGACAATGACCGAAGTTTTAGCATTTTTAAAATACAAAAAGCCAAACGGAAATAAATATTTGAAGCTAAACAAAGTGTTATATGGGAAAAAGTCAGTTAATAAAAACTTTGATTTTCCAAGGCCCTACAAGTTTGTCTAAACAACTTTTCAAATTTTGCTAACAAAAAATAGAAAATTCAAATTTTGATCGTAAACAAAAAACTAATCGAAAAGCAATAACTCCATTTGGTGGTCGAACAAAGCAAGGTACGAAAAGAGATATATCGACAAAAAATTTGCAACTAAACAAAAATGAAAAATTTGTCACGAATTCCTTTTTTGTAGGACAAGTAGTTTTTGTTTTATTTTTGAAAAACAACATTGAAAATAAAAAATATATATTTGTGTAAAAACGATACAAGCTACGAGAATAAGTCAGACAAAATGATTAAAAAAAAAAACCAAAAAAGATTACAAATTTTTTACAACCCTAAAATAAAATTTAATGCAAAATAAGAAACAAATAATAAAATAATTATGATAAATACAATTTGTATTTTATTTTGCAATATCTAAATGCACTATAATTTAGATCTAATTTTAAATTTAATTTCAATTTTAATCAAATTTAAACTTTACCCCCTCCTCATGCATACACCGAAAGGCAAATGGCTTAATGTTTAAATAAACAATTATTAATATAATAAATTGAATAAATAAATAATAACGTGTGGTGTTGTATCATCTTAGTTTTATAGAATTATGCATAATAATAGTAATTAGAAGCTTAAATAAGAAAAGGAAAATTACTTCCAAAAAAAGTTCGTTCCCCCACGTCAGTGATACCACCAAAAAATTTCAAGAATAAAATACTCTGCCGAACAAACCCCTTTTTGAAAAAGCTGCAAACGCACACTTCATTAAAAAGACTTCGTACGATCACCTTATCACTATATTTTTACTTCGTTATCTTTATATTTACATTAAGAGGCCATTATATATTAGGCAGTGGATTTCTGAAAAATCATAGTTGCTCTTTTATAAATTCTAAAAGTGTTTCATCTACATATAAAGAAGATGAAGCCCCTTTTGGGTGGTCCGGTTCTCATCTTCATATTTTTCTTCACGGAAATTGGCAAGTATCATAAAAATCATATTTTTCTTTTCATTATATATTAAATGTAGATTATTTATGATTATTTTCCTTTTCCTTTTTAAAGAAACATCCGGGGATAAATTGAAAAAAATAAAAACAAAATGTACAGCTACAGCTACTGAGACAGATAATAAGGGATGCAGAAACGATCATAGACAAACTCTCGTTATTGGGACCCCCGCACGTTCGAAAAAACATAAGATTCCTATTTTTTATGATTCTGACATCAAGCCTGATATGCCTGATCCAACTGGGAGTAATGCTTACAATTTGTTTTTAGACCATTATCGAGAAAAAGGTCTACCTAATTCACCTAAAGCTGCTCTCGATTTGTATGAAGCACGACACGCCGGTGGCTCCTACCATTTACCTGAAAAACAAGGTGGTTCCATAACTCGTAGATATGACAAAGTTCGCAGAATATCCAAGGAATCTTTCATCCAACAACACCACCAAAAAATGTACCAACAGCATCAAGCTCTCCAGGATGATTCTGAGAGTTCTGAATCTACTTCAAAAGATCTTGCTGCATACAATCGATATCAAAATTTACATAAGAGGGATCAATCTGATAGAATTCTATTAGATTCTGAAAATAATCATCCATACACTTCTCCCCCAATTACACCACCGGAAGATTTATCTATGCAATTTAATATTCAACCACCTGAGCATCCTAATTTCGAGGGAAATTCGTTCCAAAATAAATTGTCAGCTACAGAGTTAATTGAAAATTACAATACACATCTCTGGGGAAACTATACAGATAATTCAACATGTACTGATTCAGGCTAATAAAAATAAAACTTCTAACTTAAGTCAAGTCCTTGAATACCACCACAAGATGTATGAAGATCGTCGAAAACTCATTGCTGAACAATGTATAAACCAACTGCATCAAGCTTTCCAGGATCATTCTGGAGGTTCTGAATCGAGTTCTAAAGGTGCCGACTATCGGTATAAAAATCAATGTGACGTGGGGGATCAATCTGGTGGTTATGCATCGGGCTCTGTTTATAATCATCGATACACTACTTCCAAAATGACATCATCGGAAGATTTATATGCACAATTTAATATCCAACCTCCTAAACCTCTTGATTTCGAGGAAATTTCGTTGCAAAATAATCATTCAGCTACAGCATTGATTGATATTGATAATAGACATCTAAGGCGTAAGTATGAAGATCATTCTGAAGGTTTTGGTTCAGTCTGACTGAAGAAAGAACTCTAGTTCAATAGGACACCTATACAGGGTGTCACACCTATATAGGGTGTCCAAAACGTTCCGGACCCCTGAAGATTTCCTCACGTAAAATATTTTTCATTAAGGTCAAAGTCATTCATTAAATAGATTTTAAAGAGAAATTCAACGACATATTGTTCTCTTTTGTACATAACATTTTTAAATTAGCATGCTTTTTCCTTTTACTTACGCCTTTTACACTTTTCAAAACATGATGTTTATATGTGAAAATCTTTTGCTTTTATACATAATCTTGTCTAAGGATGCTAATTTTACTCTATTATAATACAAATTATATTATATGCTACTTTTTCCTAAACTAATACAATACCACCTTTTACTATTGAGGTTAGATTTTTTGAAACCAAACAAGTATCTTCTAAACAAGTGAAAACTTCTTTCTGTGAATTGTTGATAAGATTGTTATTTTTAAGACGAAATCTTTTAGACTTTTTATTTGTTGATAAAAACAATATCCGAACCAACCAGTGCCATGATATTACATAAAACTTTTTCTGAATCTATTCTAACTAACTTGGTAATTTAAAAAAACTTGTGTATGTTGTGTAACATTGCGTAGTCAATTAAAATACAATATTTAAAAAAAGTATATAACAGGCTCCATCACGTTTATAATTGCAGAATAGGGCCTTTTAATATTACAATATATAATATATTAATTGAGTAATAACCTGTATAAAAAGTATTGCAGCGGCAGAAGTTATGTAAACCTTAACGTACACATTATCAATAAAGAAAGAAAGAAAGAAAACATGAAATTGCTAATGATTATCTACATATAACGATTAGTTATACAGAGGAACCCCAAGCTTTTTGTATTTTTTAATGTTGACAGAAATGCTCAAGATACTTCACAAGTACATTAAGAGTTGTGAAAGAGTTTGCAAATTGTCAATAAAGTAATCAACACAGTTAGCAACTGTTCGTAGCGTTTTTGTTCAATTTTGTTATAAAAAAAAACCTTGGGTATTTTCTGTCTGTTGTTTTTCTCTAGAGTAATTTTATAGTGCTGCAATCAAATTCTAAATAAAAAAGAGGCGAGCGGGTTCGCTTGCGCGCTTTGCGCTTGTTTAACTAGATTTTTTTACATATCGTAAATAATATAAATCATATCGAAAACAGTCATTTAAACTTCTAAGAAATTTCAGCCATAACTTGTAATGGAAATTTTTTTCGATTTGTTTTTAAAGGATGTTCTCAAAGCACCTACGGCTTTGACGATTACATTCTCATTGCCAAACTCGCACTTCGCGCTCAATAAATTATGTGCAATTGAAAAACTTCTTCAAGATAATTTGTAAATCTTGTTAAAATATACTAGAAACAACGCTTTAAACTTATGGATCTCTTAAAAAAACAAAAATTGAATATTTTTGAAAATGATCGAACTTTTGGAACTTTCGTCTAATTAAGAAATTTCCTGATAATAGTTTTGAAAAATATATATTTTATATCTAGTAGAAATTTGTATTGATATTTCTTAACCTATTAAAAAAATTGATTTTTACTTTTTTTGAAAATTTTCGAAATGTTGAAAAGCATATAACTTTTTGAAGTTTTATCAAATTTAAAAATGTCATTAGGATAATTTGCAAGTATTTCTGACACGTACCAGAAAATTTGACATAAATTTTTCACACTCATAACAAATTTGTATTCAAATTTTGAAAGAGCTCAATTTTTTTTAATGTTTGTCTAATCAAAAAATGTAACTGATCTTTAAAAAAAAATTTTTTTTTTATTTTTCTGAACATTTTCAAAATTTTCAAAAGTATATAACTTTTCTAATTTTCATCGAAATCCACATATCCCCACATAAAAAACTTTGACAACAAATTTTTAATTTGTACTTTTTTATGAATTTTGAAAATACTCTACATTTTTTGTTTTGTTTGAAAATATCTAATTAACAAACGAAATATATAATAATGTGTCTGTCCGCTGTCTGGCTCTATGCCTGTATGTATGCTGTCTGTGAGCACTATGACTTTTGAAAAAAATAATCTATTTTATTGAACTTTGGTATCCTCTTTGAGTGTTCAAAAGTGAAGGTCAAGTTCATTAGCTAGCCATTTTGGATAAAAATTCAAAAAGTTTACTTATTTTGAACATGTTGAGACCACTTTTTTCAATTCAAAAATCCTCTGTAAGGTTATTCTTAGAAGTTTAAAAAAGAAACTTTAAATATATAGATATCTTAAAGGAAAAAATTTTAAGCTTTCTTTAGGATGAAAAATGAAAAAAAGCCTGTATCCAAAAATGTCAAATTTGATTTTGAGTTTTATATTTGAACGTTAAATATTTATTTCTAAATTATTCCGATCAATGGCAAGAACGTGAAAACCCCTTAAAAAAATATGGTGGACAAAATTTATTTTCTCGCTATTAAAAGCGGTACAAATCGCCGAAACAGATGATATATTCTGAAAAAACAAACTCGACTTTTTTCGAAAAACCCACATTTTTATCTATTTTTTTTTATTTCGGTGGAAGCTCAGATGCCTCCGTTGAAGATTACACAGGCCAACAATTCCCAGAACCAGAGACCAGACCTACTATACCCGAAGGTTTTTGCTGTGCTGAATCCGAATCTGACCTCAGAAAAATTCCATCACCCTCAGTTTTCGAGATATTCTAACCTAAAAGTGTCAAAAACCCATTATTTTGATGTGTACGAGGCCCCGTAACATCGCGAAAATTTTTTTTTTCACAAACTGACAATGGCATCGTAAAGAACTACTCTTTACCTTCAAAATGCGATGCCTAACTTTTTGAT
>NC_046660.1:36663221-36682670 GCF_010883055.1 Belonocnema kinseyi | reverse complement strand
CTGAGGTCGGATTCGGATTCAGCGCAGCAAAAACCTTCGGGTATACTAGGTCTGGTCTCTGGTTCCGGACCTTTGTCAAATTTTGTCGGCCTGTGTTATTGAGGATAAAAGTGTGATTGGTATTGTTTATTTAGAAAAATAAGTATCATTTTTATAAATAAGCAGTATATACCAGTTGCGGGTAAAAGTTCTCATTGAGGGTGTCTGTCCTTCTCTAGTCGCAAGTTACCTTGATGAGATTATCTATCGAAGAGGAGAATGCCTCTATCGACCATATAAAAAACTACGATTTTTTTGTATTATTGTAGTGGTTACAATCTAAATAATTTATGTGAATTTAATTTCAAAATAGATCAAATCAAAAACTTAAAGAACGTTTTCTACTTTCTTTTTCTGGGAGCTCCGATATTATTTGCAATAATATTTTTCAAGAAGGTTGCTAAGTCGTAAGTCGCGCTACCTACGTATAATATTGTCGGCCTAAGCGGGGTACCTGTCTTATAGATTTTTTGAAGAACATACGTTATAATTTTTTTCCTTATGTCTTTCTTTCTTTCCACTTAAGTATCCCGGACTTGCAATAATTAGTTTAATTACGAGCGCCAAACGTCCTTTTATTAATTTGTTCAACGATTTTTCTCAAAAATCGAAGTCCATATGCGAAGGCTTTTTTATTAAGTGACAATGGAGAGGATAAAAACAATGATAAAATCAGATATTTCTATTAATAGTAAAAAAATTTTTGTTTAAATAAATTCCCCAATCTTCAAATTTATAAGTATAGCTAAATTCAGGGTCGTAATATATTAAATATTTCAGGTTGAGTGAGTGCGTTTTACGCGTTTTATACATATATGATTATGCATTCCATACGTAATCAAAAGGTGATCTAAAATAACTTAAACCTACAAGCAGTGATATTGAGTTTCATTAAATGCTAATTCTTTTTTTGTTGTTAAATTTTCCTTACAATTATTTGCAACAAATGGGATTTCAAAAACAAATTTTTTGTGTAATGGGCTTCATTTTGAGACGGTTTAAATCTTTGCTTTGACAGTCAAAACCAAAAATATGTTACTGTACTAGTTCTGAAAGGATTTTTAAACAAATTACGTAGTAGTTAATCTAATATACAAGCCAGACAAAATAAACTGCTTAGAAAAGAACTTAAACAAGTCGTGATAATTTGGAGAATTTATTGAACTAACAGGATTACCTTATTGTACAAAAACGCATATGTAAGAGGGGGACCTTTTATATATTAAAATCATTGAAACCAATTTTTAAGGGGGTAACCTCATGAAACGCCCGGAAAAAGGTTCTTTTTCAAGATTTCTTTTGTCAAGATAGAAACGATATACATTCATGATCTTTAAAATTTATTTTTGAGTACTTCTGAACAACATTGCAAAAAAAACTAAGTCAAAATTTTACAAAATGGCGGCGTTATTCATGGCGGACTGGGATGCCTCGCGACTGGAGTCGTTGGGTGGCGTGCAGGATAGCGTCCGTAATTTCTGTCTGAATACAATGAATTTTTTTTTTACTCAGTACACTTATTTATTCTATGTGAACCACTGAAAAGCCAAGAACAATAGAAAGTATACCATTTTGTTCTGTTAAAATCAAAATTTCCTATTTTTCGCAGTAAAATTTGTTAATATTGTTGCATAAAAACTCTGAAAAATTTATAAAATTATGAATACCTATGCTTCATATAGAATAATTGTTTATTATCAACAAAATAAAATTTAGTTGAGGTCAATCAGTTGAAAACTTTTTGTGTAATCCTGCACGCTAGTTTGAAAAATGTGGTTTTGGGAAAACGCGCTTCAAAGTTTTTTTGCGTGACTGACGCACTCGTGCGCCGAGACACTCTAAGGACTGTATCTTTAGAAATATTCCGAATTTCAATTTAACATTTTACAGGCACATTCTGGAATAGTTTTTCTACCGATTAAACAAAAAATAAAAAAATGCGATTTTTTTCAGGTTTTCATGAGGTGACCCCCTTAAAGAATTAAAAGTAACAGAAGAATTTAAAAAGATTCTATCAAAATCTTCTATTTAAAATAGTCGTTAAATAATATAAATATTTACATCTTTGTTCACTTTATCTGTGAATGAACCACATATCGCACCTGATATTAAGGTATGTTTTTCCATAGACCTTGACGGCAATACGATTACTTAAGATACAAAAAACAATCTTAAAACCTATTTTCAATAAATGAAAATCTTACGATTTCATACATAAGTTTGTATAATAATGCTTATTTATTAAAAAATCAGCGTAATAAACGACCTCCATAAATACATTTACCATACCAAATTTGAGAAATAATGTCCCATATACTGACAGACAAAAGTATTAAATCTTTTATATACAACTTTAAAGTAGTTTGTAATGCAGTTGCAATAATAGTAATAATGTCTCATATATTCAGTTATAAATGTATAGCAAAACCAGCGATATATATCCTTTATCTAGATACAGATATTGTTAGATGAGAATCAACGAAATTAATAAAATGTTTAAAGCAGGTATTTGCAGCATAATTTATAAAATATATTATAATCAATAAATCACCTTAATAAATCGTTAAAACAGAGATATTATTTAGCGCAATTAACAATACTCAAACTCTGAATATAGGAATAATGTAAAAGAATTAATTTTGACAGAACTTTTTAAATTATAATTTATTTATAAGTTCATTTATATAGTTATATAGTTCATAAAGCAAATTCAAAGATATGAAAATCGTGTGAATCGAGGTAACAGTTGACATTATCAAAAACAAAAATTATTCAATTCAAATGTATTGGAATTTTATGGATTTTATTATAAAGTATTTTCCTGTTCCACCAATACATTTTCTTTGTCTATTATTCAGTACGCATATTATCAAGGAGAAGAAAGAAATGTTATCATGTGTCAATATATCGACCTATTTTTCCTTTTCGTTATCTTTATATTGACATAAACGGGCTAGTATATAATTATAATAATCTGTGCATCACCGAAGAACCATAGTTGCTCTTTAAGAGATTCCAAAATTTTGTTTTTTATCTACGCAAATAGAAAATGAAACTCCTTTTTGGTGCTCTTATCATCACCATCATGATTTTCATCCATGAAATTGCTAGGAATTATAATAATATATATTGTTTAATATTCGTTCAATTTAGATAGATAGATCACCAGCGGTACTCTGAATCTGTTTTTTACACTGAAATTTAATAAATAATTTCCTTTCTTTGACAGAAACAGCAGGTAATAAACTGAAAAAAATAAAAACAAAATGTACAGATTCAGCTACTGAGCCAGATGATAAGGCTTGATTATGTCATCAAGCCTGATCTACCTGATTCAACTGGGTCAAATGCTCACAATTTGTTTTTAAACCATTATCGACAAAGAGATTTACCTAATGCACCTAACGCTACACTTGATTTGTATAATTAACGACATGCCGGTGGCACTTACCGTATACCTCAGGAACAATACAGTTCCGTAAATCGTAGATATTCCAGAGCTCGCTCGTTTGTGTCTGGAGGTTGGATCTTTGAACTTCACCAAAAGATGAACGAAGATCATTGAAAATTACTCACCAAACAACGCACGGACCAACAGCATGAAGATTTCCTCGATCATTATCAAGGTTCTGTATCGAATTCAAGAAGAATGGTCAAGGAGGAACATGATCAAAATATGTTCATAGACCATTATCAAGAAAGAGGAATACCTAATATACCTGCTTATACTCATGAATTGAATGCTCATGGTTCTCACGAACACAATATATACCAACATCGGATCTGGCGATAATCATCCGCACACTGCTTCTCCAATGTCATCACCGAAATGTATGGATCCATTTTACATCCCACCCCCTGAGGATCTTAATTTAGAAGTACATCAGTCGCCAAATAATCCCTCCGCTCCAGAGCTGATTAATAATTACAGTATAAAAGTAAAGCGTGAGCATAGAGATTGTACAAAAGGCACTAGTTCAAGTTAAAAATAGCAAAACTTCTAATTCAATAAGACAACTATATAGAAAATCAATATGTTATTATATATAAACTAATGACATGATGCTTATGCTCTCAATCTTGGGTATGTTTTGTAATTTAGGAGGAAATATCCTGGTGAATCGATTTTCAACATAGATGATTCTATTGAGGCTTTAAATTTCAGAAATTTATTATGATGTATAAGGTCGCAACTTAACCAATGAAATTTTTTCTTTAGAAAATATCTAGTTGAATATGCCCTTTCTACTTCGTAATGGTGCGCCAGGAACTCGTAACAAAATGACTAAAACTTGGTGAGGAGCAATGAGGAAGATAAGCAGAAAGCTCATTAAGTAGGCAAATTTTTATTAGAGGTTCAAAATTAATAACTAATTTCACATTTTGTGTTCAAATTATAAAAAGGAAGACGTCTGGATTAAAAAAATATGCAGGGTTTCCAGAAAGTAACAAAGCATCTAAATAATTTTCCAGGTCAAATACTTTTTTAAAAAGGCCAAGGTCATTGTTGGAGTAACTTTTAATGAGGAATCCCGTTCCAACCTTGATTTTGACATTAAGCTTGACTTTCAGGGTTATTTCGAAATCAACTTTGTTTTTGTAAATAGGCACCCCTACTGTTGACAACGTCAATCGAAAGAGCGGAAAATTTTAAGCCCAAAAATGTAATCAGGTCATGGGTCAAGGATGACCTTCAACTTCCGATGAAGGTTTTTAGGCTTTACCCAGGCATGGGTCGTTGCAAATCTGTACTGCTTCGTCTCAGGCGTTTACTAAAAAGGTCCAGATCTTTCTTCGAGTAACTTTTAAGAAGGAACGTAAAAAACGCTTAGTGTAAAAAATTGACCTTCCAATGAACTTGAAGGTCAAGCTCAAGGTCAAATTCAAGCTTACCACTCTATTCCTCGTATGAAGTTACTCCAAGAATGACCTCTACCATTTTTATAAACAGCTGAGCCGAAGCAGTACAGATTGGACCCGACCCATACCTGGGTTAAACCTAAAAACCTTCAGCTAAAGTTCAAGGTCAACCTTCACCCATGACTTGAGTACATGTTTAAACGTAAGATTTTCCGCCCTTTCCATTGCCGTTGTCAAAAATAGGGGTTCCTTTTTTTAAGAAATTCGACCTTGAAATAATCTTGAAGGTTATCTTGAACCAATGACCTACGTACATGTTTGGGCGTAAAATGTTTCGCTCTTTCTATTTCCGTTTTCAAATTAGGGGTACCCACGTAAAAAAAAGTTTACCTTGAAATAACGTTGAAGGTCAACCTCTAGGTCAAATTCAAAGTCACCACTGTATTCCTCGTGACAAGTTATTTCAAGAATGACCTTCACCTTTTTGAAAAAAAATTTAACCTGGCAAATCATTTAGGTGTTTCCTAACTTTTTGAACACCTTGAATGTTTAAATAATATGTGTAGTATTAAATTAGTAATTTTAAATCTTTAATTCCATCATTATATATTTTGATATTGTGTCCCAAATATTAAACGGTTTGTCTGTTTTGTAGATTTTATATTCAATTTTTCAATACTGAAGAAAAAATTCAATATCACGATTTTTTTTAATATACCCGTCTCGTGACCCTATTAATAACAAAAAAAATGATTTTACGATCATTTCTTTCTGCCTGCCGTTATTGCTGTTATTTTTGTCGTTGTCGTATGTGTGGCGAATAACTTTTAAAAGACGAATCGATCTGGATTGTGCTTTGGCACAAGTTTTAAGGGATCAGAAAGAAAGTTTTGAGTTCGTTAATCAAAGTTTCTGGAGCAACTGTTTTTGTTTTAACCACTAAGAAAAAATATTTAAAAAAATTAAATACTGAAGAAATGGGAAAATGTAAAACCTTGAAAATATCTAAAAACCGACATCAAATTTTTGTTACTGAGTAGCTCATGGGGACCCTGAGTATGCATACTGAATTTATAACCAAAATACCTATTATAGTTTTAACAAATTATTATGTTTTTTAACTTTGTGCAACTAATTAAAAGGCAATATTTTAAAAACAGCAAAAACACTAGTTCACGTTTTGAATTTCAGATTAGGACCTTCTTTTATTTTTTCCCTATTGTAATAACCTTTTTTTAATTACTATCAATAATTATGTACATATTTACTAAAAAATTAGTTTTTTACTATCGAATTTGAAATATTTTGAATTATCGAATTATGAATTTTAACTAATCTTTAGTGGCCTTATTTTCGCAAATCAAGTCTGTAAAATTTCACTAATAATTAATAATTTTTCAACCATTTTAGTGAAGGTAGACAACAAAGTATCTGGTATGTAAGAAAATAAGCTTTACTAAAAAAATAAACTACTTTAGAAACTCAAGTTCATCCTTATTCAAGGAAAATAATTTTTAACAAGTTTGCTAAATAAGTACAAATTCCTATGGAAAATTAGGAAAATATACAACCGAAAATTTTTTTATTAAAAAACAGTACTGTGTGCAACAGTAGCGCATGGGAACCCTAAAGGTGTACAGTTAATGTGGATCATCTTTGTATCTAGTAATTTTGTAATTTACAAATCTTCATATGCTTGTTCACGTTATCAAGTGAGTGAACCACAAAGCGCACCTTTTGTAAAATTATATTTTTGCATGAAACCTGACTCCAATACGATAAAATTACTTAAGACAAAAAAATTCTCAAAAAATAATTTCATTAAATCAATGTCTGGCGATTTCATACATAATTTTGTATATAAATGCTGATTTATTTAAAAAATTAAAATAAATTACACTGTTTTCATAGAAAGGATTTTTTGAAAGTTTTGTAGGTAAGTATAATTCAATGTTATATTGACGAATATAAGTTTTACTTGCAATAACAAAGTTCGTAAAAGAAAAATCTCTAACTTCTTTAAAGCTCTTCAAGAGATAAACCTAATCTTTCTTTGGGATAAAAAAATGCTTTTTTCCAGAAAAGTCACGTATGTTTTTGGCTTATATATTTGCAGGATAAAAATGTATTTGTTAAAAAAACTCAAGAACACAAAATGTTGTATTCCTTTCAGAAGAATTAAAAATCGAAGCAATAGACGAGATTCACGAAAATTCCTCATTTTCATCACCCGTATTGCATCAGTAAACATTATATATTGTATATAGAGAAATACTAACTTTTAGAAGAAAATATATTTATATATATATTAAAACAGTTTGTATTGCAGTTTCAAATAATATTATTAATGTATCATATACTTTGTTTTAAATTCACGTAGAAAACATTTATAGCTAAATCAGTGATATTTATCCTTGATGTAGCTACAGATATTATTAGATAAGAATCGATAATATTGAAAAAATGTTTAAAGTGTTGTAACAGAGATATTATATAGCTGAATCAGGAATGTTGAAACTCTGAATATGGGGCTACTGATATAGGATTAATTTTGACACAGGTTTTGAAGTTATAATTTATTCATCAGTTTACATCAAAATTAAATCGATTATGAGAGCAAAACTATTGTTTAAACGTTTTTTATTTTTTTAAACTTATTTACCACGCTTTTCATCAAGGAGAAGAAAGAAAAGTTATCGTGTGTCAATATTTCAATCTATTTTCCAGTTCCTTATCTATATATTGACATAAACGCGCTACCATATAATTATATTGGCCTGTGAGTCTCTGAAGAACCGCCGTTTCTCTTTAAGAGATTCTAAAAGTCTCAATTTTATCTATAAATAAAGAAAATGAGACATCTTTTGGGTGGTCTCCTCCTCATCTTCATAATCTTTTTCAGTGAAATTGGCGAGTATCATAATTATATTATTCTTTAAAAATATTTTTATATGTAGATCATGAGTCAATATCAAAATTTCTCGAATCATATATTAAAATTTTTGTACGCCAGCAGATTTTTGTCATTAAATATGGTATTAAATCAGTTAATTAAATAGGTTTTCATTACTTCTAATTAACTTCAATTTACTATTCATTTTTCTCTTTCTTTTTACAGAAACGTCAGATAAGAAACTGAAAAAAATAAAAACAAATACAGCTGCTGAGAAAGATGATGAGCGTCGCAGAGACGGTCAAAGAACAATTCTAAATATCGGTACCCCTGTACGCAACAGAAAACCCAGCGCTGGTCGCTGGGTTGAATTTGGCTTCGGGAAATCTTATGATAAAACTGGAGAAAAGGCTCACGGAATATTTGTAGACCATTATCAAGAAAGAGGTTTTCCTAATACACCTAATGTTACTCTCGATTTGTATAATAAACGACACGTTGGTGGCTGTTACCATATGCCGAAAGAACAAGGTGCTACCACGAATCATAGGTATGATAAAGCTCGCGAGTTTGTCTTTGGACGTTTGGTCTTTGAACACCATCAGAAGATGTACGAAGATCATCGAAAATTCCTCGCCGAACAACGTACGGATCAACAGCATCAACATTTCCCCGATCATTATCAAGGTTCTGTATCGAGTTCAAGGGGAATAGTAAAGCAGGAAAATGATCAGAATATGTTTATAGATCCTTACCAAGAAAGTGGTCTACCTAATATAACTGCTACTACTTATGAATTGAATCGACATGGCTCTCACGAACAACGTATGTACCAACAGCATCAAGCTTTCCAGAATCAATTTGACGGTTCCGGAACCAGCTCTGGCTATAATAATCAATACACAAGTCCCCCAATTTTTCCATCGAATTATATGAATCCATTTTATATCCCGCCCCCTGAAGATCTTCATTTAGAGGCAAATCGGTCGCCAAATAATCCCTCCGCTCCAGAGCTGATTAATAATAACAATATAAAAGTAAAGCGTGAGTATGGAGATCGTTCAAGAGGTTATGGTTTGAGATAAAAATAGTAAAACTTATAATTCAATGGTAGACAACTACATTAAAAACATATGCTTTGTTGTATGTACTTGAATAATGTAATGCATATGCGCTCAATCTTGGGTATGTTTTGAAGTTTGGGAAAAAATATTCTGGTGATTCGATTTTCAAAGTAGTGGATTGTATTTTTAGGCTTTAAATGTCATAAATTTATTATGGTTTATTAGGTCATAGGCTTACAAGTAAAGTAGGACATAGGTGATTTTGCTTACCACATTTTGTTTTTGTAAGCAGCATTATATAATTAAAAACCATGCATGTTCTATTTTATCTGAAATACATTAAAATACATAATATATTACTTACTGAAAATAATGGTAGCAATGGTGTTTTCTTTTTAATTAAATTCTATTTTTACATTCTCATCAGAGAAGGTATTATATTTGTGTAAAATTTGACCCCCCCCCCCCAATTTCTGTCAAATGTCCACGTTTTGAGACCCCCTGAATCTGAAAAAAGTTTTTTATGAATGTTTCTGTCTATATATTTGTATGTATGCATATATGACTGTATACCTTTCTGTTCCCATGGTAACTTTTGAAAAAAATTATCTTTTAGAATGGCCTTTCGTACACTCGTTTAGTTTCCTAAGCTAAACGTCAAGTTCGTTAGCCAGCCATTTCGGATAAAAATTTAAAAAGTGGGCACATGTTGAATATTTTCAAGAACACTTTTTCCAAAATTCAAAAATTCTCTGTGCAATTATTGATAATATTCAAAAAGTCAAACAATGTCTGGTTCATTTCCGTAATGTTACGCCAGGCAGTCATGACAAAATGACTAGACCTTGGTTAGGTGCAATGCGGACGATAAGCAGGCAGTAGTCCTGATACTAATTCACATAATAATTTCATATTACTATGCCTTCAATAGGCTTAAAAGTGAACTAAATTAATGGAAATCCCAATGCAGTAGATCAAACTATAATTAATTGCTAAGCTTTTTCCCAGATTAGTTATCTTGATAAGTATTTCAACATGTTGGTTACAGAGGGGAAATTTTTGCAATGTACTTCATTATGAGAGTGTCAAGTTGCCTTGCCTTGTAATTTAAAAACAAAAATATTCTATTGTACTAATGCAGAAGGATTTATCAAATAAATTTTTTTTAATGTATTCTGATGTAAAGAAATCAATAGCAATTTATACTTGGTAAAATAATCAGTGAGTGAAACACATGTCTTACATCATGCAGTAAAAGTATGTTTCTAAGTAGAAGTTGACTTCAATACAATAATATTATTTAAGACAAAAAAAAATGAGATAAAACATTATTTCCAATTTTCAGCCTTGGAAGCCGTTAGTTTTCTTAATAGTCATAAATAATTACTTAAATGATTTTTAAAACATGGAATGTATCTTTCTAATTTCTCTCACTTTCTTTAATATATATTCTCGTTTTTATTTAAATCGCTTAAGTTTACATGTAAATTTTAAACAATTTAAAATTTAAGAATTTAAAATTTAAAAGAACTTTCATTCAGAAAGCGTTCAAGAGATTGGAAATTTAAAAATATATAAAAAATTCATTAAAAATTTTCTATCATTGTACTTTGACGCTCCAAGTGGTAGTATTGTCCCTACTTTGCGGCGGTTTATTCTACTAACTCCTACGTAGCCACTCCTAAATATATTTTCATTCTATTTTGCTTTTGTATAAGCTTCAGCCCCCACATTGAAGGTCTTGCCACTATATCCTTGAGTTTTACTTATGTCTCCTTTAAAGCTCCATATTCTCCGTAGAATTTTTAAATTCTCTTTCAACGCTCTCGAATTTTAACGCTCAAAATATGTGGCTTCGTTCCCTCGACGCCTGTGCCCTCGTGACAGATACTTTATTGTTTTCTCTAAAATTCCATCACCACATTTTGTGAAAGCAACAGTTTAATTGGTTTTGAATAATAAATATTAATGTGAGAACATCGAAATGGCTTCAAGAGGAAAGAAGTTTGCCCTAACCTGGTGGCTGCAAGCAACAGGAAAAATGCAAACTAGCGCTAGGATTTTAAAGTAAGTTATGAAGAACCCAGATCCAAAACCCGCCGAAAAAGGTATCAAACACATGAAAATGTAGATCAAAACAAAACGGTAAGAAAGATACAAATCTTTTGCATTGAGTTTTTTCTGTAACACAAAGAATAACTCTAAATTAGTTACCAGAGGTTCTGAAGAAATAGATTTTTACTTCACACAATTTTCTTCTGAATTAAAGAATCACGAAATTAAATGATTCCATATTAAAAATTTAGAAAATAGGGCAATGTAAAAAACTTAAAAATTGAATATTTTCAAATAATTAAAAATTATTTATACTTAAAGGCGTTCAAAACTAAATAATTAAAAGTTGCAAACTTTTAAATTTAAACAATTATAAATTCAAAGCGATCAAGATTTGACAATTTAATATTGAAAACTAAATTAAATCTTGCAAAATTGAAGCTTCTGAAATTGTAGAATTTAAATTTGTTATTACGGAACGAAATTATAATTTGAACTTCAAGGTAATTAAGCGAATTATTATAAAATCAATGAATGAATTGAATTATACTAAACAAAGTTTTAAACTAACTGATAATTTCAAATGGGAAACAATAAAAATGAACAAAAATTCTACTCTAGAACCTTGAAGCTTAAAGAATTTGAACTTCATTTTTAACTGAAAAAATGTATATTTAGCAAAAATTGTGATATTCAAACTTTTTCATAATCAAAGACTTCAAAATTGCAATTATTTGTGTTAAATTGAAATCACATAAAAGCTAATAATTTTTAAATTGCGATGATTGTTATTCGTACGTTATTCTCCAAAAAACTGACGTTGATTACAGTTTACTTGTAACCGCTATTAATAAGATCGCCGATGTTTATAAATATACACTAAAGATTTGAATGTAACATGCATTTAAAATAGAAAATATATTCTTCAAAATGTCATATTTATAAACCAATTTATTTCAATATGCCAAGGGATCGATCACTCCAATATTCCTGATACATTCACTAAATATTCACATACACGTATTCTTTCAATATTCTTGGTATTCTTGATATTCATTATAATTTCAAATATTTTTGGTATTCCAAAATATCCTGAAATATTCACAAATATTCTGACATATTCCTATATTTCCCTTTGCGCTCTGCAAGTTCTTAAAGACTCAAATTATTTAAAATTATTTTTAGAAATGTCAAGAAATTTCAAAAGAGTTTATGTAATATTGTGTGATTATAAAATATGTTTAAGTGTTTAAAAATATTTTTATGAATTTCAAAATAATTTAACGGGATTTAAAAATTCTTTTAAATTAAAAAAGATCTAAGTTTATAAATTAATTTCAAAAAATTTCAAGTAATTTTTAAGACTTTTAAAAGATTTTAGAAGAATTGCAAAAAGTAAAAGAATTTTCAAAAGATTTTAAAATACTTTTTATGAGTTCAAGAAATTTTTAGTGATTTTAAGGGATTTTGTGACATTTCAATCGATTCAATATAGTGTAAAAAGTGTGTTACGGAATTAAAAATATTATAAAGCATTTTAAATAACTTTTAAAATTTCAAAAGACTTAAATTTATTTAAAAGAGTTCAAGATAGTTGTAACGAATTTAAGGGATTTTAAGTAATCTTGAACAATTTTTAAGGAATTTCAGTAGAATTTAAATGAGATTTAAGATTTTAAAGTAATTTTGAAATATGAATAATGTTCTTGAATTCTTTAGTCTGTTAAATCTTTTGAAATCTTCGGAAATTTGTTGAAATTCTTTAATATCTATTAAATTTCTAAAAATATATATATTTAATTTTTTTAAATCTTTTAAAATATCTTAAAATATTTTTGTATTTAATTTAAATCTTGTTTAAGCGAACAAAATATATAATAATAAATTGTAATATTTCTAACATCTAAATTCTCAGTACATATATTGTTATAAGCGCAGCAATATTTTTTACAGAATGGGTCACAAATATTTGCAGAGGGCCTTGCACAGCTTTAAGTTATATCTCAGATTTTTGTCATACTTCAAGCTAGGCTAGCCGAGAAGCTTTAGGCGTTAGGAATGCGCCTACCATAGGATTAGTTCTATAAAATTTAATGGATATTTTTTCCGTGTGTAAAATAACTTGAATCATTACGCTAATGTCAGTATGTCTTCTTCTTGCTCTACTTTTGTTAATTTTTCGTCAAATAATTTTATTCTGTACAGGAAGGTAGAGTGTGGAGCGTTAAATTAGAAACAAAAACTAAGCCTCTATTTTGACCCCCCGAATTGAAGATTTCGGAAGAGTTTGGAGAGTGTTAAAGTAGGACCTATATTTCGACTCGGTCAACAAAAATTTTAAAGTAGGATTAGCTGCCTAATTTATATTGATTATTACAATAATTAAATAAAGTTAGAACAAATATATTATATAGCTGAGATCGAAGTGTTGAAACTATGAATATAGCTGTAATTACATAGGAATAATTTGTACAGAGGTTCGAAATTAATAATGGGTTTCACATTTTCTGTTAAAATTATAAATATTGAGACGCTTTGATTTAAAAAGATGTGTTTAAATAAGACCTTGATCTTTTTGAAAAAATATTTTACCTGGAAAATTATTTAGGTGTTTCGTTACTTTTTGGGCACCCTGTATGTTCAAATAATAGCAGTATCTTGGAAATTGGAAAGCTGCTTAAAAAATACAGCGTTTTAAACATTTTTAAAGGTATAGTATTGAATTAGTAATTTTGAATCTTTGATTCCATCATTATATATTTTGTTATTGTGTGCCAAATATTAAACGGTTTGTCAGTTTTGCAGATTTTAAATTCAATTTTTCAACACTGAAGATATCTAATTGATTAATTTGAAATTTAAACGTTTTATAGTGAAATTTTCACATTTTCATCGCAATGAAATGGTATTATTTTTATGTGAAATTGGAATATCATTTTTTTTAAATGTCCCCATTTCTTGAACCCCTGAATACACAAAAAAACTGATTTTATGAGGGTGTCTGTCTGTCGTTGTATATGCCGTTGTTGTATGTGATGCGTAAAACTTTTAAAAGACCAATTAATTTTGATTGCGCTTTTTTACACGTTTTAAGGCACCAAAAAGAAAGTTCAAGTTCATTAACCAGAATTTTTTGATCAGTGATTGTCGGTTTAACCACCAAGAATAAATATTAGACAAAATATAATACTGAAAGACTAGAAAAATGTACAACCTTAAATTTTTTTTTAAATCGAAAGGCTAGTTCACGTTTTTAATTTCAAAATAATTAGATAAAATTTAACAATTTTTGCACGAAAAGACAATAAAGTATCTTTTCCGTGAAGTCGTATTTCCATGTAACACCTGCTATATTTCTTAGGATTTTGTGGCGCAATTTATTATACTAAAAACCCTAGAGTTTCGAGTGAAAAATTTTAGTTTTCTACCAAAGATTACTAAATTTTTTTTTCTTCTCAATTCTGTTTATTGTGAGTTCTTAATCATGACAATTGTTGTTGTCAATAGTAGCTACGAGTTAGGCAACAGTCTTAGGAAAATTATGATGATATTTGACCTGGATGATTTTTTCATTATAAAACGAAAAGTGTAGTTGATTTCAACTTAAAAAGCGCAATTATTAAGAACAATTCAAGAAGAAAAGTTTTAATTCGAACAAATTATTTCTTTCTGTTTTTAAGATACCTAATCTCGATATAAATAATGTCAACGATTGAACTTTTGAGCAATAGATTCTGTGGTAAAATTATGCAAATATGTCGGGGACCTACTAGTTTATTACAGAAGTATTAGTGGCGACTTGATTATATTCTGTAAACGTGCAAGTATGTTCTTATTAATAAATTAATTTTCCAACAATAGAATCAGATAAGAGGAAAAAAGTCAATCATGTGATAATAAATTATTTCCACTTTGAAGTCTTTGAAGCAGTTTGTTTGTTAATAATTCTAATTAGATAAAACTTAATGTGAAAAGACGAATTTTCATCACTAAAAATGACTGACGACATAATGTGATATAATTTGATTGTTTGCTAAAGTGATTTCGAAAAATATTGAAAACCTTGTGATTTTTCAAATTGTTATCGATTATATGCAAAAATTTCTTTCAGATAAGTCTTTTTGTTTCCTGCCAGAAAAATCGACCAAAATTTCTGAAACTCTTGAAAGAAAACTCGTTTTGAAGTTTTGAAAACAGTATCAATTAGTTATGGTACTGAAAGTATTTGTTGATTAATAGACAGGAAAAGTGCCTTTCAGTCATCTATTATAAAAAGAGTGTTTTTTTACCCTTAGCAGAACTCAAGATTATGGTTTGTAAGAAATATTCAAAATTACTTTTTTAATTTATTTCTCATGAAAAATAAGTCACACATAAAATAAGAATTTAAAACATAAAATAAATTTCAAATTAGAGTGTTTCCCAAATAATATTCTATAAAATTATTAATATAATTTTTTACATTAATTATGTACTGAAAATATTAGGAATTCAAGGTTGGGGGGTTGAAATGCAATATAATCGCACCCAAGGCACTAACTATTGTACCAAAGCATATGGGACGATACATATTTCATAATCACAAGAAATCGTTATACGCAATTTATATAAGATTATGCATTACGTACTTAATCAAAAGAAGACCGAAAATAACTTATACCTAAAAGCAGATATATCGCGAGTCATTAAATTTTTATTATTTTCTTTAGTTTAATTTTCATAATTACATTTTTCAACAAATTTAGTCAAATCGTGATCTTAAAAGGTTGTATGTAAATATTCTATTAGAAAAATAGCAGTTATAAGACCCAGTTATAAGACTCAGACTTTTTGTATCTTCCATAGGCTCTCCACAGCATCTAGATTGAATAACATTAAGAAAAATACAAAAATTTCTTCAGACAAGTTCAAGGAAAGCATTTCTTTTCTTATAAATAAAACATTTTTTAAATTTGATAATAATGTTTACCAGCATACACATGGTATAAACATGGGTTTACTACTTTTTATTCTGTCACACATTGCTATGCAAGATTAAAAATCAGAATTAATTGATAATATTAATTTTGAAATTGCAATTCATGTACGATATGTGGATGACTTCTTTTTAATTATGCCTAAATATAAAATATATTGTAACCTTTTTTCATTATAATTTCTATCACAACAGACTACAATTTATAATTAGTTATTATAATAACTAGTTCGTTCCGCAAAAGAACTTATTGAGGAAGATACTTGAACTATTTTTCTAATCATCTGATATAACATAAAATTGAAGTTAGTAAAAATCTTGTAGATTCAGCCATTATTTTAGCAGACTTTTCTTTTCACACAGAAAATTAAATATTGGTTAGAAAACTCTTATGCTATAATAACTATCCAACTAATTTTATTGATAAGCACATTAACAAAAGATTACCTGAACTAAAGACAAAAACTTAAAATAATAACGACAATATCAAAATAGACAATACTATTCAAAACTTAAAAGAAATGATTAAATATCCTTTCTTGGACAATTTTCACATAACATGAAAACACTCATAAATGAAACTGACAACATTATAACTGTCTTTAGAGTTCATAATAAACTTCAAAAATTTGATAAATTAAGGAAATACAGGCTAGACGTGGCAAAGTTTGCCATTGGTCAATCAAAACGTCCGCTACGAATCAGAATTTAAGAATATAAGAATAATATAAGATTAGATGAAAAATATCATAAGCCTATAAGTCAACACTTAACGCAAGATCATCGAAGCTACTGTAGTTTTATAAATTGCACGATGTAGAAATTTAGCAGATGGAACCTAATGGATATAAGCGCAATTTTTCTAAAATGGTTTTTATTACAAAGACGGTGAAAATTGCATGAATTTCTTCAGTGATTTAGATGATTTTAGTAATTCGTACAATAATATTGTTGAATTTATAACTAATTAAAAATTTATCTAAATTCATCTGAATCATTATCAACATTCATTTCCAATTAAAACAAATATATAATTTTGCAAAAGAAACTGTACGAAATAATACAAAAAAATTGGTCACTGCCTTTGACCCTATTTACACCTACGTATCCTTCTCCGATGGGTTTCCATTGTAATACTTAAAATGTGTACGTTCACAAAGTTACTGAGATGCACCACTAAACAAATTTTTTTATTTGTTGGCGCAACTTTAATATTAATGTTTAATATTAATATTAATCTATTTTTTCTTTTTTGCTAAGGCCATGGAACTCACACAGTAAGAAAATCACACGGAATATGCCTTTTTCAAAAATATTATAACGTATTATAAATTGATATATTCTGTCTTTTTATTAAATTACTTAGAGTGTATAATTTTATTATGTTTTGTTATACAGATCTAAAGAGGGAAACCAGCTGTGTTTCTGAAACGTAATCGTTTCGATATTTAAATATATTTCAAACTATAAGTCTGGAAGATGTCCTAATTATTAAATTCTGCCTACATTTATTTATAAGTTATAATAGAAATATAATAATAAATATGTTTTTTGACATTTTTGTCGGCTAGAGAGAAATTTTAGAATTTTTTCTTTAGGTACCTTCAGCTCCAGAAGTGTAATTTAATTTTATATTGACAAAAAGAAGTTTCACTTGTTGATCTCAAGGTTTGTGAAAGCAAAATGTCGAGCTTTTTTAATAAATGAGCAATAGTAATCCGATTCTTAAACCTAAAGGCACCTGAGCTTTCTTTGAGATTACAAAATTTAAAAAAGTCATGTTCGTTTTCGACTGACATTTATGCAGGTCAAAAATTTAATTTTTCAAAAAATGTGAGGACAAAAAATGTATTATGATCTAAGAAGAATTCAAAATTGTCATAATAGACGATATTCAATTAAATCCCCAATTTTCACATCCATCCTTTGGGTAAATATTGGAATGGAATGAAAGCTTCTAATTTCTCCCTTAAGGGTTTACATTTTTCTTGCAACTTCTTCTTTATTCGCTTACACACACCCTACACACTTACTTGGTGGTGGAAGGGGGACCTACAGTTTAAGGTGGGTTCCGAACCACCAAGAGCAACAGCTTAAGTACTTAGAGAAAACCTTTTTCACTAGAGGTACCGGTCCCACGACTCTCTGGAGATGAACAACTCCCTTGCTAGGCTAGTGTCCACCGCATGGGCCGCGTCCCCCACGACCATCGTCCCACTAGGGTAAATATTGATCAAAGTAAAAGAAAATTTCCCCCTGAACTGCTATCCACTAAGACAGAACTTTGCTCAAGTTAGATATAGACCCGAAATATTTGATGTTTTGATTGGGTGAATTTGAGAAATAATGCTGTATATACTGACAGACACAAGTTTTTAATTTTCCATAATGACGTTTCATTTTGGGGATTACTCTGTCATTAAAAATGGTTTTCATATAGCAATACGAAATTTTAGACTTGTATATTTTGTTAAAAAAAGCGGAAAAATGTATAACTATACCATCGATATTTATCCTTGATTTAGCGACATATATTATTAGATAAGAATCAGCGATATTGGTAACATGTTTAAATTAAATATGAACAGCAGAATTTATTAAATTTATTATTATTTATAAAGTACATAATTAAATCGTCATCAAAAAACTAGTTTTCAGGTTTTTTTCTTGAAGCATCAATTTTATTTGACGTCTGAAACTCGTGGTGTTATATTGCTCATTCAAAGACATGAAAATCCTTCGAATCGAGGTAACGTTTATATTTTTCAAAAACTCTGGATTAAAAACCAGAGTTTGGTGTATATAATTTATTTTTTAAATTTGATTTTAATTATTTTTCTATTTCAACTACAAATCAATTATTCGACTACCTTTTACTACGCGTTCGTCCCCTAGGGGATGTAAGACCTTTTAGTTGGATTCCTATAAACGGGCTTTCCTGGTATGCATGATTGTAGCGTGATAGAAGGGTGAGAGAGGCACGATAGGCCTCAGGAAGAGGACACAGCTGAAGAATTTAAACATCTCCCAGTTGTGCAAATTGCTGAGTCACAGGCGAGGGTCCTTGCCGCCCTCAAAAACAGCCATTCTACCTTTATGGCAGGTCAATCTTAAAGTGGCTAACCAGGAGCAAAAGGAGCCTGTCAGTGGACAGGAAAATCGAAATCAGACCTAAATGACTGCTCCCAGTCTAACCATTACCCAGATTAACTTGCATCATAGAAAAGGCGCCTTTGTATTTTTGTGGGGGGGCATGGCCGTGAGGCACACAGATATCTCACTAATCCAGAAACCCTGATTAGATCGAGATACCATTGGGGATTCAGGGGGGGTGGGGGCTAGTTTTTGTTACAAAGACCCTTAGGCGTCCAATCCAAGGAGTGCATACTGGCTAAGGGAGTAAACGTTGTCCCGCTGCTTAAGCTACGAGGGTAGTTCAATAAGTCCTTAGAATGACCAATAAATGGCGCGCGAATCGCTACAAATCATCTGTTTTCAGTCAGCACCACTCCCGACTAGATATATGGTGCAGTCACAGTCCACATCTTCTGAGTTTACGTGTT
>NC_046660.1:36656080-36663121 GCF_010883055.1 Belonocnema kinseyi | reverse complement strand
TTGACCAAGTGTGTAGAGCTCCAAGGAGATTATGTTGAAAAATAAAAAAAAATTTACCCAAAAAAAATTGTTTTTATACTTCATTCTAAGGACTTATTGAACAACCCTCGTATGTTACAGAGACCTGATGGTGATAGTCACGGATTTTAAAGGAATAGGAAGACTAGTCATGGGATCGCCTTATTTTCCATATAACAGCGACACCAATCCACCAGTGGAGGCACATACACTGGTGAAATACTGCAAAGTAAGAGGTCTTCTTCTTCTTCTAGGGTGCGATTCTAACGCCCATCATACTTTTTGTGTGTAGCACGGACATCAGCTGAAGAGGTGATGACCTATTAGAATACCTAATGAACACTGATTTAGATATTTTTAATACGGGGAACACCCCGATGTTTCGTAATTCGGTCAGGGAGGTTGTCATTGACGCTGTACCCATCGGCCCTAAATGGGTTAGAAATCCAAGAAGAACGGACTGGGGTCAGTTTTACACCGAATTAAGAAATGCACTCTCAGGGGTGCCCAGGTCAATTAGAGACGTGGATACCCTGGAGATGGCGGCCGAGATTTTCACGGAAGACATTAAATCCACTTATGAAAGTAATTGCCGGCCTTCAAAAGTCCGAAAGGCTGGAGAGACACACTGGTGGAATGCGAAATTTGAAAAGTTTCGCAGGCAAACCAGAGAGAGGTTCAGATGTGCCAGTTCTGGCAAAACGAAGGAACTATGAACTTCATTTACATCGACGAGGGATGAGTATAGGAGTGCAATGCGTAAGGCAAAGCGTGAAATCTTAACCGACTTTTGCATTGATATCGAGAGAGGAGCAGAGGCGGTCAAACTGGACAAGCTTCTTTCTCGAAATCCGGATGCTATTCTTGGGACTCTAAAATTGCCCGGCGGGGGATACTCAGAGTTTGACGGGGATACCTTGGCTCACCTGATTAAGGCACATTTTTCGGGCTTCACAAAGTTAGGAAAAGAGAAGACGGCACCACCGAGGCAATCAAATCCGCCTCTGGCTCAACTGGGCCCGAAACGGCGGCTAGCTTACGAGATTGTCACTCTAATCAGGGTCAGGTCGACCCGGAAGTCCTTCAGTCCCTACAAGTCTCCCAATCCGGATGGTATATATCCAGACCTCTTATAGAGAGCTGGTGAGATCATCATTGGGCCTTCAACGAGACTTGCTAGGGCTAGTCTGACCTTATGTTATGTTTCGGCGGCATGGAGGGGGGCGTGAATAGACTTTATTGCGAAGGTAGGCAGGATTGGTTATATTTCACCCAAGAATTTCCAAACCATTAGTCTCACATCTTTTTCACTAAAAACAGTGGAAAGACTCATGGACAGATGTATCTGCGATAAGGTCTTGTCAAGTAGTCCTCTTCACAAGCAACAACATGCCTATAGGGTTGGTCACTCGACTGAGACGGCCCTAAACACTGCAGTTAACCTAATTGAAGGACAACTGAAGCAGAAAGGTCTCGCGATGGGAACCTTCATTAACATCGAAGGAGCTTTTAACTACACCTCTGGAGAGGTGATCAGGGTGGCCATGATCGTACACGAGGTGCCTAGTACAGTGGTGAAATGTACCTGCCATATGTTGGCCAATAGAAATCTAACCACGACTAAGGGTGACACAACTTTATGTGGAACCGGTGATTCTTGATGTCCACAGGGAGGTGTTCTATCACCCTTGCTGTGGTGACTGGTAGTGGATGAATTGCTTCATCTACTCACGAATCAGGGCCTCCACGTTATAGGCTTGCGGACGATATACTGGTTTTCGTGCGCGGTCTGCATCTGGATGTACTCTTCGTAGTAATGCAGCAAGCACTAAGAATAGTAGATTCATGGTGTAGGAGGACTGGGCTATCAGTCAATCCGAGTAAGACGGATTCCAGATTCTGGAAAAGTAGCTGTTATGGAACGAGCACTTTAAAAACAAGTGCAAGAAGCTAGGGGCGACTCTTTGGCTCTGTAGAGAAGCCATAGGGAAAAGCTGGGCTTTGAAACCATAAACACTTATGTGTATCTACACAGCGATCCTGCGACCTAGACTAACCTATGCGGCAGTCGTCTGGTGGACCAGGGTCGAACTTTCTACTGTGAAGTCCCGACTGGAAAGAATTATTGGACTGATTTTAAGAGGTATCACTGGTGCCCCGAAGTCGACACCCACGATGTCTCTAGGCGCACTAATAAGCTTGAAGCCCCTCCATCCCACCATGAAGGTCGTGGCTGCGAAGGCGGCCTGGAGATTAAATATGGTTAACGATAGCAATATCTCGACAGTTATGCGGATACCAATCGACATCGCGAGGAGACCGACACTGAGCATGCTCAGGGACAAAATGTCCACGTATCGCTACCTCTTCGACAAGAAGTACCAAGTCAGCCTATCCACGAAAGAGGAATGGGCTAACGGTGAGGCACACCTGCCCAGTGATGGAGACAACTGGTTTACATCTGGCCCCGGGAACAAGTAGAACGCTGCGACAGGTGTACATCGTGAGAGGACCGGAATAGGCTTCACAATTGCGATGGGGTTCTACGCAAGAGTTCTACAATCTGAGATTATGGCCTTGCTCCAGTGCGCCTATAAGGCAATGGAGTATGACGGAGAAAGAAACATTCGCATCTGATCAGATAGCAGGGCTGCTATCATGGTTCTGAATGGAACAACGACCACATCGCTGCTAGTATGGGAGTGCTTTGAAGCACTGAATAAGCTAGCGACAGAAGACCGAGTCACTCTGCTCTCGATACCTGGACACAGTGGCATGAGGGGCAATGAAATATCGGACATGCTAGCAAATCTAGCAGCAAAGGGAAATTTTACTGGACCTGAGCCAGTTGTAGGCATTTCCAGTAGGCTTGTAACTGAAGATATTAACAGTTGGCTGACCGAGGAGCATTACAATGAGTGGGATGCGGTCGCTGGCTGTAGACAGGCTAAAACCCTCTTGGGCTCAAAGCTAAACCCTCATCGACCGAAAGAAATACTTAAGCTTGAAGAAAAACCTCTCTGTCGTCTGAGCGGAAAGAATAATGAGACTTTCACTCATATTCTCTGTCACTGCCCTGCGATTGTGGAGGAAACGTGTAACACTTAAAGGCAGCTTTTGCATCAGTGAGTCTGAAATATCAGCCAACAGCGTGGCTGTGGACCTTTTTTATGGAGAAGGGTTTGGGGCCATGCTTAAGGCTGATAAGGGGACGCAACGAGATCATCCATGCGCCAGAGGCTATGACGGTCTCAAACCAGAATATTAATAATAATAATAATAATAATACTACGCGTTTCACCAAGGAGAAGAAAAAACATTTATCATGTGTCAACATGTTTGTCTAATTTTCCACTTCGTTATCTATGTATTGACGTAAACCGGCTAGTACATAATTAAATTAGCAAGTGCATCTCTAAAAACGTAGTAACTCTTTAGTAGATTCTATAAGCGTGAGCTGTATCTACAAATACAAAAAAAGAAGATCCTTCTCGGTGATATGGTCCTCAACTTCATATTTTTTTCTGAATGAAATAAGTAAGTATCAAAATAATAATCATAATAATTATTATTATTATAGCTCAGTTCTTTACACGCTCGGACTTCACCTCGGAGGTCAGGGGTTCGATCCCTGAGCCGTTACCTCTGGAAATTTTTCTAGGTACCTTTACCGAGGTTCTGGTGGTTCGGAACCCACCTTAAGTTGTAGGTACCCTATCGTATACTTGACTACAACCCAATCCGTCAATGAGGGGATAAGAACCAGGTTTTGTCTAATTTATCGGGGCACACTGCTCTTATCAGATCACTTGTTTACATTATAAAATGCGTCCGTAACTGATGATATACCTGGACAACCCCGTGCAAAAACTATTTCAAAAATATAAAAATCCTACTCTAACCAAAAATACCTTCGACATGTTGTACAGTAACCTTCTTAAGCCTGTGACATTTTAAATGAACATATAATGTGGCACACTATAATAATATTATACTATTATTATATTGGGACAGCCCCGTGCAAAATTACCAAATAGAATCCAACTCTAAGCCTAAAAATGCCTTCGATATTTTTAGCAGTAACCATATTAAGCATGTGACAACATAAATAATGATGATAATGTGGTATAGTAATAATAATGAGGTGGCTCAGTTGGTTAGACGCTCGGACTTCACCGCGGAGGTCCGGGGTTTGATTCCTGAGCAGGTATCTCTAGAAATGTTTCTATGTACCGTTACCTAGGTTCTCGTGGCTCGGAACCCACCTTAAGCTGTAGATCCCCCCATCGTGTACTTGACTGTAACCCAGTCCGTCAATGATGGAGTAAAAACCACGCTTTGCCCAATATGTTGGGGCACACTTCTCTCATCAGATCACTTGATTGCATCATGAAAATGCATCCGTGACTAGTATATACCAGTATATACCAGTATGGTATGGCATGGGAAACCCTGTCAGTAGCAGTGCTACCGCCAACATAACTGTCAAAGTCATGAAAGGAAAGCTCAAGCCCTACCGCAACCGTCAATATCTAAATCACTTGAATTAGAATTTTCAATATTGATAGATCACAAGCAATTCACTGAATTCATTTTTATCGCTGAAAATTCAGAAGTAATTATCCTTTTTCTTTTTATAGATTTAGCAGGGAATCTCTGAAAATTAAAAACAAAATATACAACTACAGCTGCTGAGGCAGATGATGAGGCTCGCAGAGACGAATATAGAAAAACGCTGGTTATTGACACCCCTGCACGCCCGAAAAAACCGCGTCGTCCTAGCAGTTGTCGTTATTCTAATTTTCTGAGCAAGCCTAGTCAACCTGATCCAACAGGGGAAAGTACTTATAATTTGTTTTCAAGCCATTATCGAAAAAAAGCAGGAGAACGGGCGAACCTCGCTTTCAACAACACCAACATATGGACAAGGAACATCAAGAAGTCCAAAATCATTCTGAAATCTTTGGAAATACTCATCCAAAAACTCTGGCTGTTGGTAGCCATTCAAGCCCAAAAATCCTTGTGGTCCTAGTCAAAAGTAGTATACTTCTCATGGTCCTTTTCTTTCTGATTATTTTGTCAAGCCGGATCTACCTGATAAAACTGGGGGAAATGCGCACAATTTGTTCTGAGAGCATTATCTAAAAAAGGGTCTACCTAATACACCTAAATTTACTCGCAATTTGTATGATGCACGACACGCCAGTAGATCTTACCATGTACCTGAAGATCAAGGTGGTAGGTCCAGGACATTTCTGAAAGTTTTGGTTTAAGTTCAAGAGGTACCGATCTTCTGTATAAAAATGAATATAATAAAGGGGATCAATACGATAAATCTGGATTTGGCTCTGGCAACACTCATCCATATAACTCTCCCCCAACGACACCATCGGAACATTTAACTGCACACTTTAATATTCAAACTCCGGAGCATCTTGATATCAAGCCCGATTAGTCACAAAATAATCTCTCAGCTACAGCGTTAATTGATCATTACAATATAAATCTAAGGCGTAAGCATAAGGATCATTCTAAAAGTTCCAATACGGGCTAACTAAAATATAACTTCTAGTTCAATAAGACAACAATATTAATAATAAAAAATAACAAATTTTTTACATTAAGCTCAAAAAGAATCATTTACGTTGAAAATCGAATCGAATTACAGTTAATCGGTGATTAACTTTAAGATTACCCTAGCGATTCGATTTTGAACGTAGTTGGCTATTTTTATTTAAATTTCCGAAATTTCTTATTATTTATTAGTTCGTTGTTATAAAAATAATGCAAGTCATCATTGACTTTACTTATCTCGTTTTGATATGGAAAAAGCCTTCTAATTGAAACGCATGAAGGTTTTTTGTTTAATATTCATTTAAATGTTTACATTAGTTACTATAAATATTGCAGAAACGGTGTTTTATTACATTTGAAGTAACGGTTAATCGATAGAAGCACATATTTTTTCATGCTATCATTAAGTAATTCAGATATCCTAGAAGCTTTCAGCCCATGTAGCAGTTAATTTACTTAATAGTCTTAAATAATTACTACCATGATTTTCGAAACAAAGGCTGTTTTTGTCTAATTTATTTTATTTTCTGTCATGCATATTCTCGTATAGATTGATATTCGCATAGTTCAAATTTAAAAGAACTTTTGATAAATTAAAAATTGTCGTTGTTTTGATCGAATCAAGATTAGAGTGTTTAGATTTCCGAGTAAGTTTTAAATAATTAAAAATTAAAAAGTTGAAATTTAACCAAACTTTGAATTATAAAGCGTTTAAGAGATCGGCAATTTTAAAATGAAAAAAAAATTGATTGAAACTTTAAGATCACAGTACACGGAAAAATGTGTAGTTGAACGAAAGATATTTGTCCTTGATCTAGCCACAAATATCGTTGCAAAATAATAAACGATATTAGCTAAGTTTTCAAGGTAGGAATTTGTGAAATCATTCAGTCTGACTACTATTCTCGTGAATGAATAACATGTTCAAGTCGTTTAAAAAAATAGTTTATAAGCTGATATTAAAACTTTGGAACTCTGGATATATTGCTAATTACACAGGCCCACAAAAAAGTGGTCTGATAGAATCAAGTGATTTGGATACCCTTATGTATTTTGAGCCATTGAATGCGAATATGGCTTTAGAATCTCTCCTACACGCCCTAATTTTCCCCTAGTTGCAAAAAGTAAGGAAAAGCCTAGGGATTTTCTGGTCACACAGGCCATACATAAAAATGGTGTGCACGAAAGAAGTGAGTAGGCTACTCTTATGGATTTCGAGTTTTTGCATTCGAATATGGCCTCAGAATTTTTCCTACACATCTCTGTTTTCCCCTAGATACAAAAAGTAGGGTAAAGTTAAAGGATTTCTGGTCACACAGGTCATACAAAAAGTAATGTCTGCACGAGACAAGTACAGTCTGTCAAGTTAAAGCGTGGGTGGCTTTACTCGCAGTCGGTAAGGTGTATGGACATGATTTTGGTGTCAAAATATTAAGAAGAGCTCCCTCT
>NC_046660.1:36637961-36655980 GCF_010883055.1 Belonocnema kinseyi | reverse complement strand
AGAGGGAGCTCTTCTTAATATTTTGACACCAAAATCATGTCGATACACCTTACCGACTGCGAGTAAAGCCACCCACGCTTTAACTTGACAGACTGTAACTAGGCTACCCTTATGGATTTTGAGCCGCTCCATCGAAATTTGGCCTTAGAATTTCACTTAAACGTCTCAGTTTTTCCCTAGATGCAGAAAATAAGGAAATACCTAGGGATAATTTTCACGTTATTTTGATAATACCAGTATACGCGAAAATAGACACATCGATGTTATATTCTGAAGTGTGACGACTTGTAGAGACTAAATTTATACAAAGAAATTCTTCGGTGTGTTTTGTGTGAGAAATCAGTGACTTGTTCCATGGAGTTACATTTTTTTAATGGCCCTTTATAATACGAGAAAGATCTTTAATTTCTTTAGTATTGCCCAAGCTAGGGGAAATAGAAGGAACACTGGAGAATTTCTGTGTACAAATTAAGTCTCTATAAGTCACTACACTTAATAATATAACACGCACGTGTCTATTTTTGCGTTTAATGGTATTATCAAAATAACGTTCAAAATATCCCTAGCTTTTCGTTTATTTCTAAATCTAGGGGAAAACTGAGACATGCACGGGAAATTCTGCGGTCAGATTTGGATGCAGGGGCTCAAAATCCATGAGGATAGCCCAGTCACTTGTTTCATGCAGACGAATTTTTATGGCCTGTGTTACCAGAAAACTCCCTAGGCTTTCTCCTATGTTTTGCATCAGGGGAAAAACTGGGTCGGGTAGGAGAAATTCTGAGGCCATATTTGGATTCAGCTGCTCAAAATCCATAAGGGTGTCTAGTCAATTGTCTCGTGCAGACAACTTGTTTTGTGGGCCTGTGTTATTAATATTAAAACGTGAGTTTTAAATAATGTTGCGAAATTTTTCAATTGTACAGTATTAAATTATTAATTTTGAATGTTTTATTCCGTAATTGCTGATTTTTAAATAAAGTCACTTTTGTAGATTTACTATTCAATTTTTCAATGTTGAAGATATCTAATTGATTAATTTTCAGTTTTAAATGCCTGACAGTAAAGTTTTTATATTCCCATCATTATACGAAGGTATTGGTTTTATATGAAAGCTATCACGGATTTCTTTAAATCTCCACATTTCGAGACTCCATGAATAACGAAAAAACTAATTTTAAAATAGTGTTTGTTTAACGTTTTTGTTGTCGTTGTCGTCTGTATACTGAATAACTTTTGGAAGACTCAGCTAATTGGATTTTGCTCAAGCACATGTTTTAAGGGACCAAAAAGAAAAGTAAAGTTTGATAACTAGAATTTTTCGACCAACGGTTCTAGTTTCATCCACATAAAAAAAGACTGAAAATTCAAAGATTCTATTTTGCGGTTAAGCTACGCAAGATACGAAAAAAATAGGATATAATAATTGTTTATTAGAAAATTATTTTAAAATGTTTGACTAATATTAAGAATATTATTTTTGAATAAACTTCAAAATCCATAAAAAAAATTGATTGATAAAAGTTGTTCAGCCAAGAAGAAATATATACATTTTTTATTGATAATGTTCTGATAACAGGCTTAGTTTTCGTATTATTCTTAATAAATAAAATAAAAATTAGATCAATTACATTTTTAGACAAACCACACAAGCTACGAAAAAAAGAATAGACCAAAGTCGTTCACCTAAAAAAGAGCTACGAATTTTTAATTAATTATTTTTCGATAGGACGCTTAGTCTTTATTCTAATCTTAAAAAATAACATTAGAAATAAAAAGTATAATTTTTGGAAAAGCGACACAAGCTGTAATAAAGTATTTAATAAGAAAATTGTTTTTTAGAGCATTCAAACTTTTTTTATTTATAGATACAAGACAATGAAAATACGCCTGTTTTAAAATTAACACATATTATGAATTGTAATAATATAAATTTATTGTAATCATACACTACTTATGGTAGCTGAGATTGAAAATTAATTTAAAATAAGGTACAAATAATAAAGTAATCATTAAACAAATAATGGAACTGCCAAAATGATACCAAAATTTTTTGCATAATATTGTTTAATAGAAAGATATGTGTCACAAATTATTGAAAACACTTGAACGAATGACACATTTATACCTCAAATACATGTAAACTGATTTATTTATCCGCTTGTTATATAATATTTAAAATCATTTTGTTTTTTATATGATAATCTTAGAAGATTAAAGACTACACTCATGCTGGAAATGAAAAAATTTATTTAAACTGAAAGCTTAAGGTTTTTCTCTGTCTATTTTTTCGTCTTCGGTAATACTACCTTTTACCATCAAGGTTGGATCTTTTGAAAGCAAAAAGAAACTTTCTAAACAAATAAAAACTTCTCCTCAGGAATTGATTTTACAAATTGCTATTTTTAGAATGAAATTGTCTAGACTTTTTATTTGTTAACAAAACAATCATCTATGCCAACCAGTACCATCATTTTTACTAAACTTTGAAAAAAACCTATACCTGCCCTTAAAAGCATTGTTCATTCCATATGGACTTCCTTGTTTTATTTTTTAACCATTGTTATGAATAAAAATACCTAATGGCTTTAATTGATCATTTTGAAATTCTATTATCGATCTTTCATACAAGATGAAACTTTAGTGACATTGTCACTAAGTATGTAAGTTTATAAATTTAGATTAAATGCTTCGTTTTGTTTCTCACTAATTTTTATAACCATTTTGATCAATCTGTACGGACTTAAATAAATATACATTTTTACGAAGCAATTAGTTGTTTATCACTAGTCTTAGCATTTTGTTGACATGCAGGGATGCTTTTCAGAGTATTAATCAGTGAAAGCTTAGCACCTTTAAGGGCACAGATGATCAGAAGGATTATCTTAACAGAATATTGCAGTTATAACCGTCCCAATTCCCTTATAAGGTCCCTCTTTTCTGTTCATTCTCTCTAGCTATGATGTTTTTGTCAGCTGATGACAAAAATTCCATAAAGGAAATGGATCGTTTTTTAAAACCAAGGAGAACTATTTCAGGTCTAGATTGCGCAAAGGAAACAATTTTTAAGAATATGGAGTTCCAGTATATGCGGCACTTCTCATTCTCCACTATTGACTCTATTGCCTTTTGAGCTTTTAGCAGAGCTGTATTAAAGCTAATGCCGTAAAAGTGACAGAGATGGTAGTAAAGAAGTATTACTGCCGCCCGCATTCTGTATTTAAGGAACGTTCGTTCCCACACGAGTGAGACAACTAGATAGTATGTGTCCTAGATGCTCGCGGTATAAATGAAAGGCTATGGGGCTATCGTAGAGAAAGTCTTGGTTCTAAACGTGGTGACGGTATGTTGAAGGGGAAATTACTACATTTTTATCTTTAAAAATGGAACCCTCTGTGCCCGAATTCAATCCGGGTGATTCAAAGAAGTTAAATTTTCGTTCATATGACATCGACTGATTCTCTACATTTCTGTGGAAGATCCCGTGCGTCCACTTGTTGGAAAGCTGTTCACGAAAGCTTGCTTCTTTTGCTTTGTTAGTCCTAGCTTTCAGGAGAACGTACTCGAGATAGATCATATTTGATGCATTTTATTCACCTCTGACATTAGGGTAAAGGTCAGTGTTTTAGCAACATCTTCCACTGCTGTGTGCTGAAACGCTCCTTTGCCTACTTCCTTGTGTTTCCTGACCGTTTTAAGATGATGGTCTCGTCCATTTGCGAGTGTATCTGCTGTACCCAAGATAATCCGGTTATCAAGACATTCAAGATTCAGTATTCTGCGACGACCTTGACCCAGGTATTCATAGATTTCTCCACCTCAGAAGTGTCAGGTAGTGCTTCTGACGACGATCTCAGGATCTTCGGGGATGTCATTAAGTTTTCCTCGCTTTAAATAAATATTGACGTATTTTTCTAGCCCAAATTCCATTCCAATCTCATGAGTCTATTTTTCGACAATCTTAATATGAGGCAAAAGAGAAGTGGTCTCATGGGTCGCCCTGAAAGACACCTCCCTGAAAGGTGATGTTATCACACGATGTTTCCCAAATGAGATAGTAAATTTGGTTTACCAAAGCCGCATTTATCTCTTGCGCACCGCATTATGCGCGAACCATTACAAAATCCTGCTACGACTTTCTTTGAACCACGTTGTTCATAAATTTCTTGCTACACATGTCCAAGTGTCCGAATAATCTTATCATTCAGGATAACTGTGAAGATCTTATACAGTGGATTCAGACAAGTGATTGGCTTGTAATTTTTTGGGCCAGCCAAGCTGCCCATCTTTACCTACCTCTCTCTCAAACTCTAGACTTCTCCTAGTGTCAGATATTACCCGTATTCTGTGAACACTATACTATCTGATGATCAGCAGCTTTGACTTGTTAAATGTGTGATAACGGATTCGCATTTTGCGCGCGACCTGTCGAACCTTAGCGGTGAAATTCCTGCCAGACGTTATGTAGTCAATCGCAATCTGAATTCGGGAGGCGTACTGTCTTCCCCATCTTATCTTTCAGTTAAGTTGATGCATTTGTCTTTAGGTCTTGTGACAAGCCGTTGGGTTTATTTTACTTTTCGCATCTGCCAAAGCTCTCACTGCATTATACACACCACAATTGAGAGTGTAGAATTCGGACTCTTCAGAAAAATTTTCACGAAGCTCGTGATCCAATTGTGTCTGTGGTGCCAGAAACACCCAGAGCTTTAACACGTTTCGCATCAGTCATTGCATAAACGAGGGACCTCCTAAAGATAATTTTAATTTAAAGACCAGAAGGAAAATTGACACGCAGGGTCCTCCCAAGCCCCAAGAGCTCGAAATAGGATGCTCATCTTCGTAAGGTCAACTCAGAGGAGTCCGTCCTTTGTAACATTAATTTTTCAGTTCATGGTGTTATGAGAGCTTTGGCTGACTCAAATCGAAGGCTAAAACTAACGATGGATCAAAAAACCAAAATACGCTTGCATCAACTGAACAAGAAGATTGGATGGGCAAGACGGAATGAGTCCGGTGTTACGTGTGTGATTGATTGCATAACATCTGGTAGAACGTTCAAGAAAAGGGTTCTAAGATTTAACCAAGAACTAAGGATCTTCAAATCACACACTGAACAGGTTAAAGCTGCTTACAATCAAACAGCATATTATTGAAAATATACGGGTATTATCTGAGACAAGAAGGAAAATACAGAAGAGGGCGAGATGGATCAAAAAGAATCAACAGTTCCTCGCTGACATATTGCACCTCTTCAGCGAGCAGCCTATTTCCTTCAAAAATCCACCCAATTCCAGCGAGGCAGAGACATTTTGGAGAGAGATCTTTCCCGTTTCAAGAAAGAGGGGGCAGTAGGCTGGTTAGGGAGTTTTGCTTGAAGAAGGAGAATAGGTATAGGGGTGGGATGATGAAAGTTGAAAGAAAAAGGTATTTCAGAACGAATAGACTGCAAATAGATGAAGTGAGAAGGATGCAGGAGGAAGAAAGGTATATGAGATGGTTTAGAATAACGGCATGGAGAGAGAGAAGGCAGCAGGGGATGAGAGCAAAATAGAGTTGAAGTTTAACAGGAACTATGCGCGATTTATGGCAAGGGAGAGAGCGCAATATTTGTGCGGACCTAAGTGTGCTTTATTACCATCTTTGTCGCTCTTACGGTGTTGGTTATGACCCTGTTCTTCCCAACGCCAGCTTTCAGTGTGGTTAACTAAATTAATTAATTTATAAGTATGAGAGACTTTTCAATCAAAAATAAATTGAGAAAGGAGTATCTCATGAAGAAAGAATAATATTCCATTTGCATTCAACGGTTTTTATATTCAATATGCCTGAACTAATCTATACGTAGGCTAAGGTCAATATTTCCTCTTATCGGTCCTAATTCTCTACGATATCTAAAGGATCCCTTTCTTTGTAAATCAATAGTCTTCTCTACAGTTTTATGTTTCTCTATGGATTTTTAGATCTTTTGAAGTTAAGTATATTTTCTGTCGAAATACTATTTTTAAAACAAGGAGATTCTGTATGCGGATGCTATCAGTAACATTAAACCTCAAATCATAAATTTATTCATAACTGTCGCTAATAGGCTCAATGGTACCAAAGGATAATCCTGCTATAATCTATTTGTTTTCACAAAGGCCACTTATTACTTTAGAGCCTGTCTATCAGGTAAATAATTATTTGCTGTTTAAATTATTTACTATTTATTATTATTTATGGAATATTAAAATCTTCAATCGGTTCAGGGTGTTGTACGAGCACGTTCAAAGGCTCTTTTATAGTCCAGGCATATTGTACTTTTACATCGTATTATGTAGGTAATGCGAGTTTTTTGTGGATAAAACGGTTTATTGAGGGGTCCTAATTAAAACTAAATTCTACTGTCTTACCCATCCTATCCTTGTGTTAAATTGACGCATTCAAATTCTGGTCTTGTGATAAGCTTTTAGTGTTGTTTTACTTTTCGCATGCGCTAAACCTCTCACTGCATTGTACACACCACAATTGATAATGAAGAAATCGGATTCTTCAGAAAAATCTCTAAGATAGTTATCATCCAATTGTGTCTCTGGTGCCAAAAACACCCAGAGATTTAAGACGAACAGCGATAACCAGACAACTTTTGAGAGATGATAGCAATTTCAAGACAAGGAGGACATGCAGGTTTTTCCTTAGCGGTTTTGTTGTTGTTGCAAAAACGGTTGATTGAGGGGTCTTGATTAAAATTCCAAGTTTTCTAGAAATGGTACCCGTGCGTCCCGAAGATATTTCTAAAAAAAGTTCTAAAAATCGTGTTTGCATAGAATGATTGTACTTTGAAACCTGTTGATATTTTGAAAAAAAAGTTTAAGACATCAATTAAAATAGAGGCAATTTCAGAAAATTAAAAAAAATGTTTCCTTTTTTGTTAAGAAACAATCCGTTGTGCAACAATTGTTTAAATAATAGTGTGCCAAAAATTGATACACTAATCATCGCAGAGGGAACAGTTATTGTTAGTTGGTGATAGTAAAAAAATATGTAAAAAAATTAATCACATACAGCCAGACCTCGTTCATTGCAACTTTTTTGAAACGTAAACATCTCGTCTATTGCAACTCGAGAGGAGACCCCTCACTCCACGTATCTGGAAGGTGGTCTCACAATACATTCCCGCTTCCGCGCGTTTGTGTGTATGTGTGTGTGGATATGTGCGGTTTGTTAAGAAAAAGGTGATTTTTATTTTTGTCGAAGAATACTTATGTATAAATCAGTATCTATTGTGTTCCCTTCAAAGTAATACCCCACAGATATAATACACTTGTGCCAGCGCTTTTTCCAAAGCTCGTTACACCTCCGATATGCGCTTTTTGGGAGTGTCTTAAGCTCTTCTAGAAATGCGGCCTTTATCTCCCTCAATCGTGGCAAAACGTCGTCATTTCATGGTCTTTTCAGTTTTGGGAAAAGGGACAACGTCACAGGGGGCCATGTCCGGTGAATACGGTGGCTGAGACAAGATTATGGTTTTATTTTTGTTGCTGGCAAGAACTCATGATGCACCACGCCATTGTAATCGAAGAAAACAGCGAACAAAGCTTCACATTTGACGGAACTTGGCGTGCTTTTTTCGGTTTTGGGGATTTAGGATGTTTTTACCGAAGCGATTGAGCCTTAATTTCGACGTCATAACCATATACCCATGTTTCGTCACCAGTTATGACCAATTTGAGCAAATCTGCATAGTCGTTGAGGTCATTCAACAGTTACTGAGCGATGTTCATGCTACTGTTCTTTGGTCAAAATTCAGCAATTTTGAAACAAATTTCGCTGCCACACGTTTCAGGCCCAAAAAATCCATAAAAATTGCATGCCATGAGCCATCCGATAGTCAAATGCTACAGTCAACATTTCAAGTGCGTTGCAACACAGAGTCTTATTTTTCACACCAAATTTAAGACAGATTCTTTGATCCATTTTTTCGATAACAAAAAATCACCAAGCACACCAAAACACGTTTAACCTTTATGTTTGTCAAATACAAACTCAAAATGCAAAATGGCTGGTGATGTCAACATATGTTGGGGACATGTGTACCAACATAACAAAACAAAAAAATCGAAAATCAAATATACGTAGCCCACGAAATTTGAAAAGTCATCTTTTTTTAACAAATCTCATATATAGCTCAAGATTGGTTCCAAATAAACGCAAATCGCTTGATCCAGACTTCCGTTTTTCGGCGGATTCGCTCTTTTCATGCTTATGAAATTAAAAATGACAGCAGTAGAGTCAATCGTCTTTTTAAAAAATGCCCTTAATGGCGCATATCAGCGCATTGTGATTTTTTAAACGTCATGAAATTTAAACTCAGATTTTTAAAACGGGTTAGGGTCTTGTGGCGCAAATTCTTTAATTGGTGGCGCACATGAGCGCGCTCATGGCACAATTAATTAATCTGGAAATGAGAAAATATGACGGAAGCGAAAAGTTTTAGTTTGCACCAAACATTAATAATTTTTTTCCAATCAATTATGTTCATTGGCGGTTTTTAATCATAAGACTTGTTGTTATTGACAGTAAGTATAGGTGTGACAATAGTTTTATAAAAATCATGACACTAGTTGACCTGGATTATTTTGTAGTATTAATTGAAAAGCCAAAGAGATTTTCCGTCAAAAAGCGGAATTTTTTAATTACAGTTCACAGAGGAAAGTTTAAATTCAATCAGAATATATCTTTATGCTTTCAAACGATCTTATCTCAATATAAATAATGAACATACTTCACCATTTTCTAAGCTAAAGATTCTGTGATAAAACTGTACAAATATGTCTGAGATCTACTAGTTAGTTACGGAAGTGTTAGTGGCGACTTGATTACATGCTGTGAACACATATTCTTACTTCGAAATTTTATTTCCCTAGAATATAATTCGATTAGAGCAAAATAATGCGTCATCTGATAATACATTACTTCCACTTTTGAGACCTTGAAGCAGTTTGTTTTTTAATAATTCTAATTCGGTAAGGATTTATATAAAATGACAAATTCTCATGAACAAAAGCACTGACAACATAATTTAAAGAGAATGAATACAAAATAAAAATTCTTTCTTGTATGATTTCCGTCATCGTGCATTTGTTTTATATAATTAGTTTATTAGATAACCAAGAATGTCATATAGCAAATTTTCAGGACCAAATATATACTAATAATATACTTTAACGTGACAATTTGGTCACAATTAAATTAAAAAAGGTGATTTCTGTCGCACTTGCACGTGTATGAGATCTATAGATAAGTCGTTACATTATTAACATATTGTAAGAAATATTTTCTTAACTTGGGGAAATAAACATTTTTCAAATTTTATAAACAAATTTTGCTTCCATTTTTGGACATGTAGAAATTTTTTTTTAGTCATTTGAAAAATGTTGAAAATCCATTCACTTTGAATATTCTCATCAATTATATATATATATATATATATATATATATATGTACTAAACTTTGACAAAAATTTCTGAATCTCTTATCAAAATCTCGTTTTGGAATTTTGAAAATACCTTCAAATTTTTTAAAACGGAAAATATTGGTCTATTTTTAGCATAAAGCTCTCTAAGAAACCTGTTAAATAAATAGTGTTTTTCACCCTTGGCAGAAGTTAAGACCCAAACAATAGTGCCAAATGCATATGGGACGGAACATAATTTTTTAAATGAATAAGCACACACAGCGTTTTTTTAAACACATGTTAGGATTTTGTCTGAATAAGTTTTAATTAATTTTAATTACGTTTCATCATTACAGGAAATCGTTATATGCATTTTATATATGATTCTACACTACAAATCTAATTAAAAGAAGACTTTTCATTAAATTTTTATTCTTTTTTTAGTCTAAATATTTTTATAATTATTTTCAACAAATAGGGTTGTAAAAAAAACATTTTTGTAATGGGCTTCATTTTCAGACTGTGAAGTACAGGATATCGTTTTATGCGTTGTATATATGATTCTGCACTACATACCTGATTAAAAGAAGACGTTTTATTAAAGTTTTATTCTTTTTTCAGTGTAATTATTTTTATAATTATTTTCAACAAATAGGGTTGTAAAAACAACATTTTTGTTATGGGCTTTATTTTGAGACTCTGAAATACCAAGTTTTGATAGTTTACAAAAATTTATTTTTTTGTACTGTTTTTTAAATGTTCTTTCAAAAAATTACATAAAAGTAAATCTAATATACAAAAAAGTCGAAAACATTGCTTAGAGAAGAATTTAGTCAAATCGTCATTTTAAAGGGCTTTATGAAAATATTATATTTAAAATAATGATTAAATAATAGAAAGATATGTTTTTTAACTTTATCAGTAAATGAATCACATAGCGGACCTGCTGTGAAGGTACTCGTATGTTCTTACATAGAAGTTGACGTCAATCTGATAACATTATTTGAGACGCAAAAACCGTTTCAAAAGTTGATGTTAATATACAAAGGTCTCGCGATATAATACATAATTCAAAAACATAATGCTTATAATAATATGTTTAAAAAATTTAAATAAATTTTTTTTAAAGATAAAAGCTGCATTAAGAAATTTTGAACTCTGGATATAGGGCTATTACAACAGGACAAATTTTGACAGGGGTTTTAAAGTTACAAATTATTTAAAAGATCGCCTTACCACAAAATCGACTTTAAGAGTATATTTTCAACAAAAAAAGTGGAATTAGTAGCATAACTAGTTTTAAAGCTATTTTAATTTTTTCATATAGCTAATTCAAAGATATAATTCCTGTATTCAAGTATATATATTTTATCTACGTATGCAAAAAATGAAACTCCTTTCCGGTGATCTGGTCTTCATCTCTATATTTTTCCTTAATGAAATTAGTAAGTATCATAATAATGATATCTTGTTTAAAATATTTGTTAATTGTATATCTTCAGACAAACATATCAGTCGATTAAAATAGATATCAAGAGTTTCATATACCAGTAGATTCTTTCCATGTAATCTGGTGTTTGCTTGTTAGTTTTTTAGTACTCAGGTATTTTATGTACAGTTAAATTCACGAGAATGTCCATTATTGATATAACACAAGCGATTCAATAAATTCATTTTTAACATAGAAAATTCATCAGAAATTATCCTTTTTCCTTTTATAGAATTAGCGGAGAATATAGATAAATTAAAAACAAAATATACATCAACAGCTGCTGAGAAAGATGATGAGGGTTGCAGAGATTACGATAAAAAAACTTTGGTTCCTGGGAACCCTGCACATCCCAAAAAATCTCGCGGTGGTTCTCGTTATTCTGATTTTATAAGCAAGCCTGATCAACCTGATCCAACAGGGGAAAGTGCTTACAATTGGTTTTTAAACCATTATCAAAAAAGAGGTATACCTAATACACCGACAGCTACTCTTGATTTATATGGTGCACGATACGCCAATGGCTCTTACCATTTACCTGAAGAAAAAGGTAGTTCCATAAATCGTAGATATGACAGAGTTGGCTTTGGCAATAATCATCCATGTGCCTTTCCTGCAATGACACCATCGGAAGATCTAACTGCACACTTTAATATTCAAACTGCTCATCATCTTGATTTCGAGCCAGATTCGACCCCAAATAATCATTCAGCTACAGCGTTAATTGATAATTACAATATAAATCTAAGGCGTAAGTAAAGGGATAATTCTAAAGGTTCTAATTGGGGCTGACAAAAATGAAACTTCGAGTTCAATATGATAACTGTATTGAAAATAAATATGCTATTGTGTGCATATATCATCAATGTAATGCATGTACGCTCAATCTTGGGTCTATGATGATGGCGATTGCTAGTTAAAATTACGCTTTTCTCAAAAACCGGTTTTTCATAATCATATATGACTTACATTATCGTTATATCTGTGAACTCATAAATAATAATAATAATAAATTTCTGACATGTATATGTTACCTTTTGAGCTTCAAATGTAAAAAATTGATTATTATTTATTAGTTGGAAGATGTAAGAATAATGTAATTCATAGATGATTTTACTTAACACTTTTGCTATTGTAAATATCATTCTAATTAAAACGCATGTGTTTTATTTCATATAATATTTATTAAGATATCTATATTATTCACTGAAAATTGTATCAATTGTGTTTTTGTGTAATCAAATCGGTCTATTAAAATATCGCAGAGGTGATTATTCTGGTGAATTATTATATTATAGCAATTTCTATGATCATTTTTCATTTGCAACCTTTCAATAATTTTAAAGCAAAATTAAATTATTGTAAATCTAAATTCAGTGACACCGGGTATCATTTACTTTTCAAGGTTAGAGTATCTAAGTTTACGAGTAAATTTCAAACAATTGAATATTGATGAAATAAAAGTTTAAACAAAATTCGAATTATAAAAAATTCAAGACATTGAATAATGTATTTCTAATATACTGTAAAAATTATTAATATTAAAACGTCAGTTTTTTTTTAAAGACTTTTTGCAGTTTTTAAGAACCCAAAAAAGCCTAAAATTCTGGCGTGGATGAATTTTTAAATTTTTTAATTTTCTGTAATGGAGGTAATAACGCCCAGCACCTCCATCCAAAAGTTGTTTTTTGAGAAAACTAAAAGAGCCCAAAAATCGGTATCGGGCCCAAGCAGAGCGTCCAGAGATAACCCGGTCTAGCCCAGATCGAACACATTTTGATTTATTTTTAATATTCCTAATGAAAAGTGATTCTTAAATAAACTGATATTAAAATCATATATATCACCTCCTAAACTGAAATTTGAGAATATAAAAATCAGAATATCAAACAGATCACGATATGGAAACATTGGAGTGTATAAGACTGGGAACCGAATATTTGTTGAAAAACTTTTTTGGCGAAAACGGAAAAAGTCGAAAACCGCAATATAATAGCCACCATTTGTGTCTGATAAACTATTTAAGTATTTTGCAATATATTTTTTGTTTCAATTTCTAAATTAATGTTGCTTTCAATTTCTATATTGAACCTAAATGTAGAAAGGTATTTTGAAATAAGTGGATTATTTTATTGCACTGGCTCTTTAAGTTATCTTTACAAAAGCGACTATACTACAATGAGAAGGGTGTACTTACATAACGATTATATCAAATCACCTGAAAAAACGTGAAAATATATATGTTTACGACGTTATTGTTGATCTAACTCGTTTTTACATTCAACACATAAAATATTACTTCTACTTCTTTTCTTATAAATAAATAACCTCATTTTGAGGTTAAGTTTCGTCTTAACAGACTTGATAAATTTACTTATTATAGTCTTGAACACGTAACACAGGAATATTTTTTAAGTATACGATGCCTACGCACTCTTGTTGTGCTCACTTTTTGCAGTTTTTCACTTATTTTGTCACTTTTTTCATTATTATTTGAAATATTTATGAGGTTTGACACATTAAATTGAAACTTGGGTGATTTAAGATCAACCCACCTTAGGTCCCGAAATTAATGAGGCGCCATCTACTGTCGAGATTAGCTGTTAATCCGGGGTCTATAGGGGGCCAAATTTAACATCCACAAAATTGTTTGCCCGATCTGGGTCAAGCCGGAATGAACGCAAATATTTGGCAATTTCTGCACGGGGAGTTTTTCAGAATAATTGATCACATAAGGTAATAACAACCTGCCATAGACTTGCCGAAGCCACGCCTTATTACACGAAATAAAATTAAATTAGACTGATGTTAATAAGGTACAACAACTAACCGTTTAGCCAAGATCCGAATCTAGACTAAAAATTGTAGCATATAGTGTAATTAATGAATCTTAATAAGTGAAGTCAATATTTAATTGCGATAAACGGTATAGGAAAGAGAATAAGAATTTTAAAAGGTTGTATGAAAATAATCTACTTCAAATAATAGTTCAATCCTCCCCTAGGGGCTGTAAGACCTTGTATAGGTGTCAAACGTACCTCGGCCTGCATGCGTATGGATATGGATGAAACGACCCCTATAAACGTGATTCGGTCAGGGAGGAAGTAATTGACATCACTTTCTGTACCGGTAGTTTTACAGATAACATCAAGAAGTGGAGAGTCTCAGATGAAACCACTCTCTCAGATCACTCACTGATAGAGTTTGTGCTGGAAGCCACTGTAGCCATCGGCCCTAAATAGGTCAGAAATCGAAGAAGAACAGAATGGGGTCAGTTTTCCACAGAATTAAAAAGTGCACTTTCAAAGGTGCCTAGGTTAATTAAAAACGTGGATACCCTGGCGATGGCGGCCGAGATTTTCACGGAGTTTCACTGCGAAGCTCTTCGAATTTCTCAGGGAAACGAGAGAGAGGTTCAGACGAGCCAGTTCCGGCAAAACGAAGGAACTATGGACTTCATTTACATCGACGAGGGATGATTATAGTAGTGCAATACGTAAAGCAAAGCATGAAAGCTGGACCAACTTTGGCACGGATATTGAGAAAGGAGCAGAGGTGGCCAGAGTACATAAGCTGCTTTCTCGAAATTCGGATGCTATTCTCGGGACTCTAAAATTGCCCGGCGAGGATACTCAGAGTCTGACGAAGATACCTTGTCTCACCTGATCAAGGCACATTTTCCGGGATTCACAAAGTTAGGAGAAGAGGGGACGACACTTACGAGGTAATCAAAGCCGCCTGCGACCCAACTGGGCCCGAAACGGCGGCTAGCGAACGCGATTGTTACCCCAGCCAGGATCAGGTGGGCCCTGAAGTCCTTCATTTCTTACAAGTCTCCTGGGCCGGTTGGCATATATTCAGTCCTCTTACATTGGGCCGCTTGTAAGACCTGCTAGGGCTAGTCTGACGTTGGGTTGAGTTCCGGAGGCATGGACGGGTGCAAGAGTAGTTTTCATTCCGAAAGAGGGTCCGATCGGGTAAACTTCACCCAAGGATTTCCATCCTATTAGCATCACATCTCTCCTACTAAAAACAGTGTAAAGACTCGTCGACAGATATATCCGCGATAAGGTCTTGTCAAGTAGTTCACTTCACAAGCAGCAACACGTCTTTACGGCTGGTCACTTGACTAAGACGGCCCTAAGCACAGCAGTTGATCTAATCGAGGGGCAATTGAAGCAGAAAGGCCTCGCGATTGGAACCTTCATGGACATAGAAAGAGCCTTTAACTGCACCTCTCGAGAGGCGATCAGGACAGCCATGATGCTCAAGGACGAAATGTCCACATGTCGCTACCTCTTCGACAAGAAGTACCGAGTTAGCCTATCCACGAAAGAGGAATGGGCTAACGGTGAGGCACACCTACCCAGTGATGGAGACAACTGGTTTACAGATGGCTCCAGGAACAAGGAGAACGGTGGAGCAGGTGTATATCGTAGAAGGAACGGAATGGGCATCACAATTGCGATGGGGTCCTACGCAACAGTTCTACAATCTGAGATTATGGTCTTGCTCCAGTGCGCCTATAAGGCAATGGAGTATGGCGATAAAAGAAACATTCGCATCTGCTCAGATAGCAGAGTGCTATCATGGCTCTGAATGAAACAACGACCACGTCGCTACTAGTATGGAAGTGCTTTGAGGCACTAAATAAGCTATCGACAGAAAACCGAGTCACTCTGCTCTGGATCACTGGACACAATGGCATCAGGGGCAATGAGATATCGGACAGGCTAGCAAAGTTAGCAGCAAAGAAAAAATTTACTGGACCTGAGTCAGTTATATGTATTTTAAGTAGGTTGGTCACTGAAGATATTAACAGTTGGCTGATCGAGGAACATCAGAATGAGTGGGAGTTGGTCCCTGGCTGCAGATAGGCTAAAACGCTCTTGTGCTCGAAGCTACACTCTCATCGACCGAAAGAAATACTTAAGCTCAGAAGGAATAAAGTCAAAGTCCTAACAGAAATTTTCATAGGACATGGAAACCTCCAGTCCTCTTCTCATGGAGAGAGCTTTGGGGCCATGCTTAAGGCTTATAAGGAAAAGCAACGGGATCACCCAAGCGTCAGGCACTGTGACGATCTCAAACCAGAATATTAATAATAATAAATAATAATAATAATGGTTAAATAATTGAAATGTTTTTTCTTTAACGTTATTAGCGATTAAAGCACATATCGCACCTGATGTGAAGATATGATTTTACATAGAACTTTACATTAAAACGATACAATTATTCAAGACAAAATAAAAATACGTAATTGGAAAATGCATTAGGTCCACTTTTCAGCCCTGAAAGCAGTTGGTATTTTTCGGTCTTAACTATACATTTCTCCGCCTAGTTTATGCTATACACTTCTTCAGGGAGAAGTACGTTAACCTCAATTGTTCACTTCGTTATCTTTATATGTACATAAATCAGCGATCATTAAATTATACAAGCGAGTGAATCTCTGGAAAACCATGGTGGCTTTTTCAGATATTCTAAAAGTGTTTTATCCACATATAAAGAAGATGAAGCCCCTTTTAGGTGGTCTGCTCCTTATCTTCATATTTTTCTTCAATGAAAATGGTAATTATCGTACTAATCAGATATCAAGAGTTTTGAGATCTAGCAGATTTTTGTCATAGAATCTGGTGTTTACTTGTTAGTTTTTAGTACTCAGGTATTTTATGTACAATATACTTAACGAGAATTTTCATTAATGACAGATCACTTCTGATTCACTGAACTCATTTGATTCATTATGGTTTTAGTATTTTTCAATCCATTTTTAAATTAAAACTTCGTTAAGAAACAGAGATTAAAACCTTCCATAGGAATGAAAAGGAGGTGTTTCGGTTTTCAAACGTGTACAAAACTACGAATCTTTTCGAAGTTTAATGGCTATTGCAGTTTACTTCTTCAGAGCTAACCCGATACTGAGGTTTCAGGTTATGTCGTTCCTATATATATACTCTCTACCAAGGTTGTAAGTAGCCTGAGCGCCCTACCGTGCAGACTGGTCGCACCTGATTGGCTAATCAAATCTTTTTTTCAACCCGGGAGGACGCAAAGACAATTTTTATTTATATTATATCCACTGTTATAATTTATGTTATTAGGGTGTTTTCAGATTTCGATGGCGTTTCTACTTTTTCTTTAAAAATATTGTGTATTTTTGCGATGACTGTTCTTCGGTCAAATAAAATGTTATGTCCTGTTTCTATATGATGATCCGCTAGAGCTGATTGCGTGAAATGTTTTAGCCTGACTTTACTCTGATGTTTCTTTATACGTTGGCCCACCCCTATCTCCGTTTCTATAGTATAGAACTTTGCAACCAGAGCAAGGGATTTCATATAATACTCCTGGATCACTGAAAGGTGCCTTTTCGTTTTCAGGTTTGTTTAGAAGTTTTAATATTTTCGCAGTTGTTTTAAATTTAGTTTTGATGTTGAGTTTATTGAGAATTCTTCCTATTTTTCTAAAGTTTTGTAATTCGTTCTTTAAGTTATCTGTTGTCTGTTGTGGTGGGTTTCATGCAAACTTCATGTCCTAATCTATATAATACGTCCAAGGAAGGCAATTTTCCGTTTTGTTTAATTTCCATGGTAAACTGGATATTTGGTTCTCATTGATTAATGAAATCAGAAAACATGCAGTTCATCCAGTTCATGTCTCCAGATAACAAAAGTATCATCAACGTAATGGAAAAAAATTTTCCGTTTAATATTTTATTGGTTGGAGACTTTTAGTTTCTAAATTTTCTATAAAGATGTACTTTCGTAAAGAGAGATACTACTTCGAAGCTAATTGGATTATCACCTAAAATTCTTGGAAATTTCTTTTAAAATTCTTAGTATGTTCGCCGAAGAATGTATGCAGATAATATCATTTAATTATAATTTCAGTTTAATATAATATGCAACAAAGTCTATTATAGATGTCACTACATAATTTTTATCACAGAGAATACATTTAATTTTCAAGTAATATCTCTTTTAATTAGAATCAGATTAGAATAATTAAAATACATCCGAGAATAAATAATCAAATAAATCCTAATAAATTATTGGTCATGCTTCTTCTGATTTACCAAATTACAGAATATA
>NC_046660.1:36606838-36637861 GCF_010883055.1 Belonocnema kinseyi | reverse complement strand
TATGCATGTGTGTATGTGCAATATATAAATCTTTTACTTGGAAAGCCATAAACCGTTATTTATGATAATAATATACATTCTGAATCCTAAAATAAATGTTAAATTCAAAAAGGCATTTCCAAAACAAATAAAGTCGAGTAAAATTTATTGACTTTATAAAGAGAGAGAAATTCTATTAATCATCTTTTAAATATAGAATTATTAATATTTCATATGTACTCGTACCAGATATGTAAATTCCGACGAAATAAATAAATAAGAATCAAACAATAATTTAAAAATAGATTAATACATTGTTCGCTAGATATTTCCAAACACTAGTTACATATCTTTTTTGTAGTTCTACGTTGCGAAACTATATAATTAGTCACGAAAATCTAGAAAAAATTATACCCAATAAAATTGCATAAAGGCATTTTGATATCCAGTGACATTTTGAAATAAAAAATGATCCTATGGTGTCACAATGAGGTCAAAATGATTAAATCTTTAGAATTGAAGCAAATTTTCCTATGAGTACAAAAATAATTTTAAAACTTTGAAGTCCACTTTTCAGTATTAAATGCAAATAAAAATTTAAATTAAAAAATATTACTTCGGCCTCCCATGGCATTTTTGTTAAATAAGCTTAAATTAAATTTTTTAAATATTTACTGAGTGGTTCGCAACTCGACCATTATGAAAAAGAAATATTGGTGAGTATTGGATGTAGTATTTTTTTCGTGAAAACGTATTGGATTTATAATGCTTAGTGAGTTCACGCCAATGACTTCAGCGAACGTGAACACATGACATAGGTAGAAAATTAATTTTTTTTAATTGAATATTCAATTATGTGGTTGCAAATTCATTTGTTTGGGGAAACGTTAATCCAGTTGTTTTAAAATGTAAATACTTGGTTGAAAAATTATGTCCTTTGTTAATAATTCGTCAACTGTTATAAATTTAAATTGTTTGCTGAAATATCAACTATTATGTACATTTTTTTGGTACACATTTTTGGACAGTTATTAATTATTTAACTGGAAATCTATTCTATTTATGGATTTATTTTGATTTTAATTTAAAAAATTTATTTATGGATCTATTTATCTATTCATTGTAGGAAATTGATCTTTTTGGTTGCAAATTTATGTAATTTCTGAAAGATTCGTTTTTTTTGGTAGAAACTTTTAGTTCAAAACTTAACTATATTGTCACAAATGTATGTATTTAGATGCAAGTTTAACTGCTTTGTTGAAAATTCTACTGTTTGGCTTAAAAATTATACAAAATGTTTGAAAATTTAACTGTTTCATCATTTTTAGTTTTGCAATTCAATTATTTAGTTAAAAATTCACGTAATAGTTGCAAAACTCATCTATTTTGGGAGAAAATTATTTTGTTTGTTTATTAAAAAATGTAACTTTTTGTTTAAAGATAAATCTGGTTTAGTTTAGGATTAAACTATTTCATTAAAGTCGCTTTTTTTATTCGGTTACCCGGATGGGAAAATGTCTGGGCAGTCTGGTTACAGGTCTGGGCCAGGTCCGGATTTTTCCAGACTGTCTAGTCTGGAATAACTGATCTGGCTCAGGTCTGAAATTAGTTTGGCTCAGGTTTGACTTTATCTAGACCGTTTAGTCTGGAAGGTCTGTTCTCGCCCAGGTTTGGCACTGGTCTGCTAGCCAAGACCGAAATAAATCATAAGTTCCATCACCAAATTTTTGTTGACGCACTTTGAAAACGTTACAAGGTGTCTAATTTGATGGAAAATAAGAAATTCAAACTATGAAATACACGACTTTCTTTCTTACCATCTTGAGAGTCTGCTCTGGTCCAGTCCTGGCGCTGATCAGCGAGCCAAGAAAAAATCTAAGTTCGATACAGTAAATTTATTCTTACATTTCAAAAAGATTACAGATCTAAATAAAAATTTTCAAACTAAACAAGTTTATAGTGAAATTTTTGTATCCAAGTCATTAAAAAAAGAAAGTTTTTCCAAGTAATTGTAATTCATTGCTTGGCCCTCAGTGTGCAGACCTCTTGCCAGTTGACGTAACAACTTGAAGTATTTTGACAATGCTCGGCTCCGACCTATCGCAAAAATTGCTAGTTTTTTGTCGATCATATGTCACAAACTGTCAAAAGTTTCTTACTATTTTCCTAATAATACATTAATCCAGCCAAAAGTTAGCTGTAAAAGCGAAGGCTTAAAATGTACCAAATCGTTATTAAGTTATTAAATAAATGGTAAGTACAGATCTACTTTTTATCTATTATCAAAGAATAAGTATAAGAAACGATAATTACATTTATTGATTTTATTAATGGCAGTATATTTTTGACGCAAACTTTGAATTTTTATTGATTATATTAAACATGTATATTATATAATTTTCTAGAAAATCTTTTTTGGCTTTTTGAGCGTATCCTCAAATCGTACCCACTATACACGCCAGAAAAAACTTTACACTTTTGGCCAGGCCCAGGCGAGACTATCTGATCAGCGCCAGGGCTGGAAGCCTGGCGGTCTGGTCTGGGCCAGGCCAGCGCCAGAACATTTATCCACACGGGTAAACTCTTTTTTGATAAAAATTAAAATCATGATAAACAGTAAGATTTGACCTAATCATCACCCCAAATCGTCTTACATAATTTTTGGTTAACCACTAAATTAAAAAAAAAAATAGTGGGGCAAAAATTATGTAAAATGGGGACTGGCGAAGTAAAAACTTATCAACCATAACCACGGGAAGTACGTGGTCTAAAATTTCAGAATAAAATTTTATGTGATTTATGCGTAGCCCCTTTCTTGACATGCATAAAACAAAGCATTTTAAAAATAATAACTACCCGTATTTAAAAAATATTATTCTTGATGATTTAAAAAAAAATTATAAGATAAACTAACGTTATATTTTATTACCATATTTAACTTCATAGATACACCGTTGGATAATTTGTCATTTAAAAAAATGAATATAGATTCTTATTTGTGATTAGGCGTAAACACTTTTTAGCAATAGCCGTTTAAAATTTTTATAATCTGGTATTTATTCAAAGTACTGTTTTTAAAATTCAAACTTTCAAAATGAGTATTTTTAAATTTCAATTTAAAAAATGTTTTAAATTAATTTATTAAGATTTTCAAGAATACTAAATATGTTTGGCGATCGTCCAATTGAAAGCGGGCCCTCTGCATTTGAAATCCTGTAAACGAATGAAAAGTATCTTAGCTGCAAAAATAATAAAAATTTAATATTAAATTGAGAAAAAAAGATATATTTCGAAATATGAGTTAGGCTTTTAGTTTGACATTGACAAACATACTGCCAAGTAGCCGGAACTTAACATTTATAAGATTACTATTTATATAGTCCAAAATCTGAAGACAGCGACAGAGACCTAAAATTTAAATCGAAACTATCAACGTGGTCTCAGTAAACATTGAAGACCTGTAATTTATAAAGATTCAGCAGAGAAAATATTGGAAGATCGCGGCAAGGAAATAGCATAATCTGCAAACTGTCAAAATTGCGAAAACGTTTTATGCTGATTTTAAAACAATTTGCACTTTCGTCTTCTTCGAATTTATTAACACTGTTAGAGTTAATTTAATATAGCCCTCCTTTAAATACGATTGCACTATTATTATTAACAAAAAATAGTACACAAAAGACCGATATTTCCTCTATAGGCCACATACGTCATACCGTTCCCTTTTGACAATCGACATGTCGCTCGATGAGTTGCGCCTACGTGAGTCACGTATGCGTGAGAATGAATATACATGAGGTGGTGTGAGCATGGACATAGCTACCCTAAATGGGCCGCAAAGGCGCCATCATACTAATAGTTGTGCTTCATTTGGTAATGTTTACTTTCATTTTCTCTATGGCCAATTTAGAAGTAATTTTTCTTTTTACAGAAACAGCAGGTAATCTGAACCAAATAAAAACAAAATATACAAATACGGCTGCTGAACTAGATGATCAGGCTCGTAGAGACGATCATAGAAGAACTCTAGTCCTTGACACCCCTTCACGCCCGAAAAAACTTCGTGCTCCTGGTGGTCCTCTTTATTCTGATTTTGTAAGCAAACCAGGTATACCTGATCCAACTGGGAAAAAGCTAAGAATTTGTTTTTAGATCATTATAAAGAAAGAGGTCTACCTAATACACCTGATACCACTCTTTCATTGTATAACGAACGAAACACCAGTGGTTCTTACCGTTTTCCTGAAAAAGTATTTATTAAACGTCATAACAAGGAAGAGACGTATGACTAAGCTCGCAGAAGAGCCCATGAACCTCTCATTCAACAACACTACCACCAGATGTATCGCGAGCATCAAGCTTTCCAGGAAAATTTTGGTGGTTCTATATTGAGCTCAGAAGGTCTTGCTGCATACAAACGGTATCAAAATTCGCCTAACGTGAGGGATCTTACTGAGCTGTCTGGATTTGACTCTGGAAATAATCATCCATACACTTCTCTCTTAGTGACACTATCGGAAAATTTAACTGCATATTTTAATATTCAACCTCTTCAACATCTTAATTTTGAGAAAAATTCGCCGCAAAATAATCCTTTAGCTACAGTGTTAATTGATAATTACAATATATATCTGAGGCAAAAGTATGGGGATCATTCAGGAGGTTCTGATTCGAGCTAATAAAAATGAAACTTCTAGTTTAATTAGACAACTATATTAAAAATCAGTACATTATGAAACATACCCCCACAATATAATGCATGCGCGCTCTACGTTGGGTATATTTTGTAAGCAAGGGGAAAATGTTAACACGTTCGCTTATGAATTATGTGTTCGCTTATCAGTTTCAAGTGCGCTTTCCTCAAAAACCGTTTTTTCGTAGCTTAACTTTAAAATTTCCCTAGTGATTCGATTTTCAACGCAGATGGTTCTTTTTTGGCTACGAATATCAGCAAGTTATTATTATTTATTAGTTCGTGGATGTAACAATAGTGAAAGTCATAGGTGATTCAATTAACGCTTTTCGCTCTTGCAAACGACATACCTCTGTGATTTAAAATAATTTATGTCTTATTTTATGTAATATTTATTGAAAAACATCAATTATTTACTTAATATATTGCCTCAATGGTGTTTACTTTTTAATTCAACTTATTTATAATAATATCGCATAGTCCAGTGCATGGAAAAAAGCTGGACATTTTATGCTCTTAGGAAATATCTGCTTAATCATACTACAATACCAGTTAAATATGCCCCTAGTATTTTTCTGATTGAGTTCCATAATGTCGCGCCAGGCAGAGTCACCGCCGAATGACTAGAACTTATTTCTAACGATTTTTATTGGACTTAACACTAAAATTACATTTCTTTGAAACTTCGGTACAGAAACACTTCAACAAAATATTTAGGCTGAACTAAAATAATGGAAATCGAAATGCAGTGATATTGAACTTCATTTAATTTTCAAGCTTTTTTCAAGATTAGTTATATTTATCACTATTTCAACACGTAGGTTGCATAAACGACATTTTTGAAATAGGCTTCATTTTGGTAATGTTTTTCTGTTGCCGTTTTAGACAAAAACAATAATATTTTACAGTACTAGTGCAGACAGTTTCTTCACAAAAAAAAAAGACTTTTGTGAACTCATGAAAATTTAGAAAAGTTCTTGGATAAAGGATTATCTTCTTATAAAGAAATATGTAAAAAAGCTCCAGGCTTTCACATATGGCCTTCTTTTTTGAAAAGCGAAGAAAGAATAAAGAGAATAATAATTTCAAAACACACGTATGTTTATGCCAAACATTCAACTATATTTTCGAGATATTAGCCCTAGTCCAAGTATGGTTTCAATACGTTATAGAGAGCACTTTAAGAAGCACAGCGGTCGACAGTTCCGAGAACGGATAAGCAAAATGAGATGGTTAGCTACACGGAAAGCGTGTTCCTAAGAAAATCACGAACTGGTACCTAGGTGTAGGATACGAAAAAAATTCATCGAATATTGATATATCTTCGTAAATATTCTGTGAAATTTGATCAAGAATTGACGAACTCGATGTGATTCGATTTTTTGAGCGGATACATTTGAGAAATAATACCCCATATACTGACAGACAGAAGTTTACAATGTTCCATAATTGTTTTTCTGTTTGGGCATTACCGTGTCATTAAGAACATTGTTCATATAGCATACTAAGTTTCAGAACAAGATGCATGAAACTTTAAATTATTTTGTATGACGGTTTTAAAAAGTAGTTTTATAGTCTCATATATTTTGTCCTTATATATATCCTTGATCTAACTACATACATTGTTAGATAAGAATGAATGTTATTAATCAAATGTTTAAAGCAGGTATTTGTTTACCTCACAATGAAATCGATTATAAGGGTATTTTGTCACTTTTTTAGACTTATTTAATTTCCGCGTAATTCTTGTTTACTATAAAGGACCCCGTATGGGAAAATGGCTTTCGGTGGATTTAGCTGAAAATTTGTAATTTTTAAGGTTATAAGTGCCGGATGAAATATCCGCAAAAAAATCCAAAGAAATTGACAGTTTTAGCGCTATTCGGCGCTAAGCGCTCAAGATCAGTGAATATAGTAAAACGAATTACAACAGATTTTGTTACAAAAGCGATGTCAACATAGAAATCACGGTTCAGATCGCCCAAGATTTTAACTTGACTAATTAATCACTTCTTTAAAGGCAGAAATGGTACCTAAAGTAACATTAGTAACTAGTGCGCACATCGATAATAACAGTGTACCCTTCGCCAGACGGCCAAACGCTAAGCGCCAATGATCAGCCAATAGAACCAATCCTAGTAGCTTTAGCGACACAAGCGATGTCTGTATACGAAACACGCATCAAGAAGTGGTCAGTAACATGTTTAGCCAAACCAATGACAATATGAGTCAACACCGTTGACTCATATAGCGCGCTTCTCAGAACGGGCAAACGCTAAGCGCAGAAGATTTGAACCTGACTAAGAAATCACTTTTTCAAAGGCCTTTCACAAAAGAAATGACAGACAAACATACCGTCGCCGATGGGAATAAGTCGAGGGTACACTATTATTATCGGAATTTGCGCACTAGTTACTAATGTTACTTTGGGTACCATTTCTGCCTTTAAAGAAGTGATTAATTATTCAAGTTAAAATCTTGGGCGCTTAGCATTTGATCTTTTTGAGAAGAGCGCTATATGAGTCAACGGTGTAGGCGAAAATATGACAGACCACGATCTGAACCGTGATTTCTATGTTGACATCGCTTTTGTAACTAAATCTATTGTAATTCGTTCTATTCACTGATCATGAGCGCTTAGCGTTCGGCACTCTTGAGAACAGTACAATGTAATTATCGGAATGTACGCACTAGTTACTAATGTTACTTTGGGTACCATTTCTGCCTTTAAAGAAGTGATTAATTATTCAAGTTAAAATCTTGGGCGCTTAGCATTTGATCGTTTTGAGAAGCGCGCTATATGAGTCAACGGTGTAGGCGAAAATATGACAGACCACGATCTGAATCGTGATTTCTATAGTGACATCGCTTTTGTAACAAAACTTTTTACGGATATTTCATCCAGCACTTATAACCTTGAAAATTACAAAGTTTCAGCTAAATCCACCAAAAGCCATTTTCACATACAATTAGTGCGGGGTCCTTTGTACTTGAAGTTTCGGCTTTGCCTGATGTCTGAAAATCGTTACGTCACAGAGCTAATTGAAATAATAAATGAAAAAATATAATGAAAAAAATCATCAAGGAGAAGATAAAAAAGTTATCATGTGCTAATATCTTAATATATTTTTTTACTTCGTTATCTATATATTGATGTAAGCCGGCTATCATATAAATATATTGGTCTGTAGATAACTGAAGAACATTAGTTGCTTTTACAGAGATCCTAAAAGATTGAGTTTTATCTATATAATGAAAATGAAATCCCTTTTGTGTGCTTTTATCTTCATCATCATGATTTTCTTTAATGGAATTGGTAAGTATCATAATAATATAAATTTTTTTATTTTTCCAGCAGATTTTTTTCATTGAATCTAGTGTTTGCTTATTAGTTGTCAATACTCAGGTATTTTATGTACAATTGAATTTACGAGAATTTTCAATTATTCAATCATTTTTCTTTGGCTTTTTACAGAAGCAGCAGGTAATCTGAACAAAATAAGAACAATTTATGCAGATACGACTGCCGAGCTAGATGATCAGCTGCATAGGGACGATCATAGAACAACTCTACACATTGGCACCCCCGCACGCCCCGCCGAACTTCGTGGTCATCTTCAAAAACTTCAAGATGCTCGCAAAAGATACAATGAACCTTTCATCCAACAACAATGGCACCAGATCTACCAACAGCATCAAACCCTCAAAAATCATTCTGGGGATTCTGGATCGAATTCAACAAATAATCTTAAAAAATTTTAAACTAAATATACAGCTACAGCTACTGAGCCAAATTATAAGACTCACAGAGATGATTATAGAAAAACACTGGTTCTTGGGACCCCTGCACGCCTGCAAAAACCGCTTGGTTCTAGACGTCTTTGTTATTCTGATATTACAATAAAACCTGATCCAACTGGGGAAAGTGCTTACAATTTGTTTTTAAACCATTATCAAAAAAGAGGTATACCTAATGCGCCTAAAGCTACCCTCGATTTGTATGATGCACGACACGCCGGTGGCTCTTACCATTTACCAGAAGAACAAGGTGGTTCCAAAAGTAATAGATATGACAGAGCTCGCAAAAGTTTCAGGGAACCTTTTTTCCCGACACAACACCAACATATGTGTCAACAGCATCAAGCTCTCCAGGATCATTCTGAGAGTTCTAGATCTATTTCAAAAGGTCCTGCTGCATACAATCGTTATCAAAATTCATATAATGTGAGGGATGAAACTGATCGATCTAGATTTGACTCTGGCAATAATCATCCATACACTTCTCCCCCAATGACACCATCGGAAGATTATACTGCACATTTTAATGTTCAACCACCTCAGCATCCTAATTTCGATGAGAATTCGTCCCAAAATAATCTCTCTGCTGCAGCGTTAATTGAAAATTACAATACACAATTAAGGCGAAAGAATAAGAAGCATTGAATATGTTTTGATTCGGACTAATGAAAATAAAATTCTAACATAATAATACAATTATATTAAAAATAAGTATGATATTGTACACAAACTAATAATATAATTCATGTGCGCTTAATGTTGGTTATGTTTTGTAATTAAGAAAAAAATAACAATAAGTTCGCGTATGACAATCACCAGTTTCAAGGGCGATTTCCTCAAAAACCTTTTTTTCGTAGTTTTAGCTTAAAGATTCCCAAGGCGATTTGATTTTCAACACATGTTTTATTATATAATATTCATTAAGCTACATGCATTATTTACTAAAAATATTTTATCAAAGGTGCTCTCTTTTTAATACAATTTATCTATTTTAAAATTGCAGAGTTGATACAAGGAAAAAAGCCAGACTTTTTTGCCCTCAGGAAATGTCTGGTGAAGTTATCTAGAATTTGGATTAAATGTGCCTTTACTATTTTTATGATTGATTTCTGCAATGTTGCGCCTAGACAAAGTCATCGCCAAGTGACTAAAACTTGGTTCTAACTATTCTTTTTGGACCTAATATTAAAATTCCGTTACCTTGAAACATCGAGACCGAAAGACTTCAACACAATTTTCAGACTGATAAAAAAACTATGTTCAAATTAAACGGCTGATAAATTAGTAATCAGATTAAGAGTAAATCCTGACAAGAATACAGAAAAAGGAAAGTGTGAATCTGAAACTAGTTTCAGGGTACCATTTTCCTGTGACGCATATTACTTTTGGTAGTGTGAATGGGTATGGGGTACAAAACGTCACCTGCTCTCCATTTTTTACAGCTATGCGGTAAAAGCAATAGACGATAGTTTCGTATCCCAACTCGAAGGGAGATGTAACCCCATCTTGAAATTAGAGCAACAAAATTTATCCCAGAGTTATTTTTATGAATCAGTAAAAAGTAATGATAATCAATTATCATAGACTGCAATTCAAGCGTCTAACTAAAAATAAAATTTAGTATACAAATATGTATATTGACAAAAAATATAGCACAAATTGTTCAAATATTAAGGGGGGAGGGGGTAACGTTAATTCGTGCGAAAAAGACACATTTTTGCGAATTTTTTTTTACGACACAGTTGTAATTTATTGATTAAAACCAAAAGTACATTAAAGTATAACATTCGAAGAATATTTTGTAAAATTTTCATTTAGAAGTATTAAAAAATACGACAATGACATCAATTATTCCGAAGCTTCTCCCGAAACAGTAGAATTGTGGTGCCCCTCACAACTCGGTGCTGCATTATCATAAATCAAAAAATAAAAGTTTTTTCGTTAGATAATTGCTTTCTCCAAATAACGCTGGGAGGGTTTTTCGAAGTTTCAATTTTCCAATTCTTAAGAACACTTTGAAGTGAAAAACGCGTTTTTTTCGAAAAAAAATCGGGTAATTTGTTATTGTAAAACAAAAACTATTAATCAATTTTTAAAAACTCTCTACCGTTATCTCGTAAATTATGTAAAGAAATAGTAATCCAAGTTTCAAAAGGATCGGTGCAGTAGTTTTGAAGTTAGGAGGGGCACCGACTTTAGAAAAGTGAGTTGCGAGAAAAACGCTTTAAAGTTTTGAATACTAAAAAATTTGGAATAAAACATAATCGATTCATAATCGATGCCAGGTCCATGAAGAATGTTGCTCTCATCCATGATATCTGAAGCATCTTTTTGCTCCTGTCTAGGAGTAATCCTGTTTTCTTTTGTCTGTTTTTTCAGCTCTGAGTCGTGTTGGCCTGCGCTGAGTCGTGTATGAGGCGCGGTTGCTAAAACCGCTGAATCCTCGTTAGTTTTGCTCCGATTCATCTCAAATTTTCACACAATATTCTTAAAAGGTTCTTCATTCAGAAAATCAAATAAAAAAATTGAATAAATTTCTTTTTTAACGTTACCCCCCCCCCCCCCCCCCCCCCCCCCTTGATAGGACACGTAATCGACTAACTCAAAACGCCATTAGAAATAAAGTATGAAAAAAACGGAGAGCAATAAAAATTAAAAGTCACTTAAAAATCTTGACGAGAGTAGTAATGCATGCGTTTTATAGTTGAGTATTAATTTTGAGTCTGTGGTTCCAAATTAAAGATGGATGACATCAAACACAGTAGTCAACGTAATCAAACGATTATAAGAATAAAATCTTAAAATTATTTATTCTTTCAGATCGATTACAAGCGAAGTCATTGGATGCAAATAATTCGCCACGCTGAAAAACAAAAGGTTTTCGCGTTTTCAAGTAACGGTTTTAAGTGCTTTAATGCACCCTCTCCATACAGATTCAAATAGTTTTTATTATAGGTTAGAATTAGCGGTTAGTTGGTATTACAATACAAGCTAGTCGATCTTTACAATTTGATACACTGGCAAATCATTATCTTTGGCACTCACTTTAAAAGATTATTATTTTGGCGAAAACGCATTATTTTTTAACTTCTCTCTTGGATAAAAAAAAAGATTAAGTGAACGCTCAGTACGCCCCATATAGACTCATGATTTTCTCACTCTTCTTAAATCAGTATTATCTTTTAATTGTGCTCCTTGTCTCTTACATAATAAAATAATGATCAGTCAACTCTCCAAAAGCCGGGAGCCTTTACAATATTTTAGCGCGAACTCACACACATGTTTATACATGTGGCAATTAGTCACGTGGTCACCTAATATATACTACGTGCCTTAAATGAAATAAATATTTGATTAGAAATTATGCGACAATAACCTTCTTTTCAAATTTAAAGTAAAACGTATACATTTTAAGATCATATCTCATTTCACCTTGATGCTATTGGGCTGGGGAAAAAGTTAGTTTGGTTCTTCCAATCGTTGAAAAATTCGATAAAATTCTCTAAAAAATCAAGGTAGATCAAGGTAGGTTCTATTATCCTCTATCCGAGCCCACCACCTGTATTACGTTTATTACGTTTTTTACAGGGTTTTTACGTATAATACGTCAGAAACCACAAGTGACGCGTCACTGCACAACCCTGGTGAATATCGCCCATCACCAGGGTTGTGGACGTAATATACCTTAGGTAAATTACATGAGGTTTTTTACGTAATTTATGCACATATATTACGTCCTCAGTTTTGTAAAAAAGCAATATACGTTTTCAAGATGGCGTCGAAATTATCACATTTCGTTCCATAACTTTAAAATAGCACCGATAGCGGTATGCGGTATTATGTTGCATGCATGAAATTTAAAGTGAATGAAATAAAGTTATTATTCTACAACTTCGACAATGAATAGAGGCGGCAGACCGAGGAATCCATGTTGGGAAGAATTATCCTTCCTTTTGAAAAAAATGGTAAAAATATTGCATTCTGTCAAGGATGCAACCGCGTATTATCGAATACGGCTAAAGAAAGGTTAAGAAGCAACAGGTGAATTTTCTGACCATCCGAACTGCAAATATCTTAAAAATAAAAAAAATAAACATTCAAGGATTTTCGCAGATTTCAACACCTTTTTTCAGAAAAAAGTGCATTATAATTATGAACGCATCAGAAGAAAACCTGATGCAATTTATGAAAGCAGTCAAAATAGTAATTCTGAAATGAGTGGTGTCAGTTTTGATATTCTTGGAGAGGTTTTTATGTCAAATGAAGTTCTGATAAACAACAACAATGTAAATCGGTACACATAAGCATAATTAAAAAAAGTGAGGTTATATCATGTTCTATACGAGTCCACCACCTTTATTACGTTTATTACGTTTTTACAGGTTTTTTATGTATAATACATTTTTTACGTATAATACGTCAGAAACCTCAAGTGACGCGTCACTGCACAACCCTAGTCTAGTCCCCGACTACACTTTACGCTCGGGTCTTGCATGGTACGCGCGCATCGCCTACCTACTCGAAGGAAATTTTGAAATCGATGTTTCAATCATTTTCAAGATGTCTATTACTTATCATATTGTCAGGCTTTAGACTTTTTTCTTTCTGTTAATAAATTAAACCGTAGCTAAAGTGTAATTTTTTATGTTACATGGTCAGTTCGTCACTTCTATCAGAATTGTGTGCAACTCAAAGTCATGTTCAATAAAACCATGGGTTCCATCAATACAGAGAGAATCCCTGCAATATTTCATTGATGCCATTTTTGACCTGCTGTCACGATGATAAGAACAAAATGTTCTTCTTTAAATTGTGAAAAGTCTGGCAAAAAACTTCCTTGTGGTTTGTAGAACAATACGCATAAATCTTTCATTTCTTCGACCCATGCATCAACACTCATTGCGTCATTTTTATGCCTCTGCACTGATGAATACAAATTGAAACAAGCTTCAATATTAAATAGGGCCGTTTTAGATGGCAAATCTAGTCTATCGTGAGATGAACTTGTTCCTGGCCCACGTATATCATCAATAATGGCATCAAATGGGATTTTCATAGCAAGTTTAGTTGCTAACATTTGACGCTCTTCACTTGATAAAAATAGATGACGCAAATCCATTGCATGAGCGACATGAGTTTTTATATAGGTAACATTGTAACTACCATCGTTTTCATCAATCCTGAACGATGACCCACATGATTTGTTATCCCATTCTGCAAAATAAATTTTGTTTTTGACTTTTTTTGAATAGTAGCTAACCACAAAGAGAACTCAGCTGATGAACAAAATTTCAATTCTTCTTGCTGAAGATTAATATCGTGTCCGTTAATATCAAGGGTCCTTTGTTAAGCTTTCGGATTAAAATTTAGAAGTAGTTTTTTAAAAATTTCACAGTTAACAGCCTAAAACATAATAATTCGGAATCTACGGGTTTCGATGATTTCAAACATTTTTTAATTCAACTAGAAAATGATATATTAGCATATAAGTTATAATTATAAATAAGTATAATGAGAAAATTCATTAAATTAAAAAAAGTGTTAATAATTTGAAGAGAAATTTAAAAAGGGAGAGTCGGATTAGTAACGGCCAACTACTGTAAATAACTGCCCGCCCGGTACATGGCGAATACAAAAGAAACATTATATTACCGTCGCACCACTTTTAAAAGGACCACTAAAAGGACCTTGAAAAGGACCCAAATCTCTCAGACTATCTCCGAGACTAAATTGCTTTAAATCGACTCTGCTTATAGTCTCAAATGGGCCAGGCTATTTCGGTAGAGAAAACTCAGAGATTTCTATCGGTAGGATACAATTTGAAGATTTCATGATCAAACAATAGCATTATAGTCAACATGTTTACCACTTTTATAATGCACTCTTTTACCTTTACAAGTATTAACGCCAAAGTGCTTCCCTTAACCAGATCAATAGACACTTTAAAATTTTAAATAATTATAACTTGCAAATGAAAAAATTTTACCAACTGCATCAAAACCAAATTAACATAACCTCTCTAACTTGTGTCAATTTTAAAAACTTTTTCACTCGCACACTTTTCCATGTATAGGGAGAGGACAACTGCGCACCTGCGCACGAAAATTTAAGATCTTCCTGTAATATCCATACCACTTACGGTATGTTTCTATTGCCAAGTAGCCAAACGGAGTTAGATATAGTAATTACAAATAATAAAAGTGTTTAAGTAATAATGAAGTGAGACGTGTGAACTGAGAAGTAAACGTCATTTTTTTCTATGCCAATAACATCATGGAATGGAGAAACACGTGAATCTGAACATAACCTCGAAATAATAACAGATCGGTCCGGCATGTTTATTATACTTTCGATTGATTATTCTTTACCAAAGAAATGTTTTGTGGTTTTGTATGTTTATCACTGACAGAGTCGGCAGTCATGATTTAAATAATTATTACTTAATAACAATTAAACAATCATTATTTATTAATCATTTCAATAAGTTAAACATTATTTCTGAATTTAATCATTGATTATCATTGTTTTTTTAAAGATCGATCCTAGAAGAAATACACATCAGGAAATACAGATGGAATTGGTGCATTTCAATGAACATTGTTGAAAAATCGTTCTCTCTGGACCTTATCCAATGAATGGGGATTGATCAGCCTAAAATTAATTATCTGAGTCATTTGAATGGTATAGGTGTATCAAAAAGATAACTCGAAGCAATTTAACTTGCCCGAATTTTTATTGATACAATTTTTAGGGATTTTTTGTTTTATTTTCGAAAATGTTTCCTCTGGTAATGTCAATTTAAAGTTTACGCATGTAATATTTTACTTACTTTATTTGAAACATATCCTGTCTATTCATAAAATACCTTTTTTATGCAGTAAAAATAAGCGTTAAAAACAATTCACTCTTCGCCCACTGGAGGCGCAGAATATTATTACTATTTGATTGTATTTGTCACTTAGCAGCCATTCCATAATGTTATTGGCACAGAAAAAAAATGACGTTTACTTCTCAGTTCACATGTCTCAATTCATTATTAATTAAACACTTTTGTTATTTGTAATTACTATATAACATAAACTATATTGTCTTGGCACTTGTATCCATTTGAAGTTTCGAACGCAACCACGGAAACTATGATAAACTTGTTCCGAAGATGAACGGACTTGACCGAATGGCCGATCCGAATACAACTTTAAAGGCGCGAAATATGAAAATACCCCTATATAATGGCTTCTCCCCTGCTGTCGTGCAATTCGGGTAGCATTCAAGTCGCCATGTGTGTATGCCCCAGCGTGTCCACCCTGTGTATTAGAGTGGTCAAAAAATTCATTGCGAAATTTTTTTCACTCAAGAGGGCAAGACACCCCAGCCCCAAATTTCCGTTTCCTGAGAAAGAAAATCCGTAATTTTTCGTTTTTCAAAATTCGAATATAAACAATTATTTATTATCAAAAAATTGAAAAAATCGTATGTTCTGATTGAAATGCAATAGTTTGTCATTCTTTGAAAAAGACATTTTTTTAGAAATATTACGTAATTATTTAAGGCCATGTGACGAGAGGGTCACGCGACCAAACCTGGTCTTCGATTTTGTTCCCCAACTTCCGTCTAAACGAAATAAAGTATCGCTCTGAAAGTTTGGGAAATGAAAGCGGAGGTAATAAAGTCCATGTCCCTGCTTTGTTCCGGTGGAAATTTTGAGAAAAAATTTTTTTGGAAGAAAATACCAGTGTAAGTTTTCTTTCCCAACTTAAGTCCATACGGAATGAGATATCGTGTTAAAATGTCGTCAATCCCTGCAAGCATGGACATAGGAAACAAGAGACTAAGCATGCCATTGCGGGGATGATGCAATGAGGGGGGAGGTCCGCCACCTTTTGATGTCCCGCGACAAACATGGCAGCGCACACATGTTTATATTTTCATGCACAGTTTGTCAGCAAAAATGCTAGTGTGCATAATCAAATTGCACATCATAAGATGGCGGCTCTCCCCACTCATGGAATTCTCCCCCCTCCCGTGGATTCAACCCCGCTCGCAAAGTTAGGATGGCATGCCTAGTCCCATGTTTCCTATGTCCATGCCTGCAAGCAATTTGCAATGTTGTCAATCGGCTAGTTATGAGGTTAATGTTTATCAAAGTGGGACAAAACAACAAAAATCGCTCACGAACACTATGCACCAATAATGCAAAAACTAATGTTTGCACTTGAAATGCGAATAAAAATATTTGGTCTGACATACGTATTAGTCTGGTATCAGCTGTGTCAGAGCAGCACTAGCGCAACGAGTAAACAACTTCGAACTTCTAGGGGTCCGTGGGTAAAACAGATTGCATGATTACCGTCAGAGAAAGTTAAAAGTCAAACTCCTGCTGTAAAACGTAAATGTGTCCGTCGATAATCATTATTTGCATAAATAAACTTTTTTCTTCTTCCAACTCTTTGCAAGGCCACAAACGATCCTTCAATATTTATTAACATTTCCCGAAAAAAATTTTCGCGTTATTTAAACTTTTATTTTTCAATATGGGTGAAAAAATATTGATCTTGGAGCTGACTTGATCAGCTGTTATTTCATCACATGGCCTTAAACAATTATTTATTGTTTACTTTCAGAATTTCTGAAAATTGAACCAGAAATGTCAATTTTTTCAAATTGATATTCTGTGCTTTTATAATATTTGTGAAATTATTGAATTCTTTGTAAAATCTTTTTAATCTATGAAAATTTTGCGAAATATTTGAAAACATTGATATCTATGGGCAATCATTGAAATATTTCTGATATATTTGAATTTTGGAAATACTTTTGAAATATTTGTTAAATTATGTGAAATTATTGTACTCTTGGGGAAATTACTGATTTATTTGTAAAATCTTTTAGATTTATCCCAAATATTTACGAAATATTTGTAATCTGTGGACCTGTTTCCGCGATATTTGCAATATTTTTGTGAAATTATTAAAATCGTTTCGAGATTATTGAAATCTTTGGAGAATATTTAAAATACATCGACAATTTTTATAAAATAATTGATGTCTTTCTAAAATCTTTGGGAAACCATTGAAGTCTTTGTAAAATCTTTTAAACCTATCCAAAATATTTGAAAACTTTGTAAAATCTTTGAAATCTTTAAGAAATCAATAAAATCTTTGTCAAATCTTTTTGAAATCCTTACAAATCTTTTCAAAATATTTTGTTACATTTGTGAAATCTTTGACAATATGAATTTTATACGTATATTTATTATTATTTATTATTGAATATTTATTTTTTGTTTATTATTATTTATATGCAATTTTTATCTAGTACCAACCCCCTTGTATTGTGCCCGGAAAGTGACCCAAAAAATAGTAAATAGCACTCTATACTCGAATGATTCAATTGTTCTACTGATAGATATAAGTGTCTCACTGATTTACAGTGAAATTACACTAATTCGAATTAAGAGAGAAGTTTCTCCTCACATTCAGGGCGAAGTATTTTTAAATTAATTTTCAGTTTACTTAAAAATTATTATTTGTTGAAACAATTTTTCCCCCTGTCCATCCTGAAAATGCATAATTTTTCGAATAAACGATACCGTTCATGAAGATGAACAGTAACACGGATTAATTTTTTACGTGATGTATGTCCATTTGAAATGAGTCCTTTTGACCGGTTTTAGTTAAAGAAATAAGCGAAGACAAAAATAACGAAATAATATGAAAATCAGAAATCGCGTTATAAAAAACTCATGGTTCAGAAGCTCAGCCGTAAGTTTGCTTATATGAATTATTGCAAAATACACATTATTGTATGTTCGCATATTTAGACACTTCCCTTTTACGATACGGAATAACTTTACCGCTAGAAGTCTTTCTAAATTAAATAACTCTGTGATACTTTTTCTCATGCAAGTTTAAAAAACATTGCCAGACATCAACATTGATTTGTAAAACATTTTTTACATTGTTCATCATTTGTATCCTTTACTAAACTATGCTACACATATTTCTTTAACATTACACAGTTTTTTTATATTTCGCTCTGAGTAATTGCAATTTATATTTCCAAAAAACTATGATTTTCAGTTAGTAAAGATTTCGATTTTTTCCATCGAAAGTAATAATTAGATTAATTAAATTTGTAATCAGAACAGCAGTTATCATTCATTTTTGTAAACTATTGCAATTTGCTTTTTCGTTATTGTTTTTCATTTGGGACTCTTGAGTCTTGATCAAATGATAACCCAAAGCTGGGCATTAGTCCCCTTTTTACGCCGAAAAATTTATGTTCCATTTTTACTCCCAAATCTTATATGATCTGTTTTTACTTTCAGCGGGTCATATAAACTGCGTTCGTATAGTGTTACTTTAATTTTTATTTTCAAGACAAATACTTCTGTTGAATGGGTTTCGAAGGCTTTTTAAATGCATATCTGTCACTGGAATTCCAAATTGACGCCGATTTGTTTTTTAAAGACTTTCAGTCGTTATAATTTTGTTGACTAACTTATATGCCGTAAAAGACTAATAACTGAAATAGCAAAATGAACCTAGTAGACCTGCGAATGATTTCTTTTAATCTTTCGATCATTTATAAATTTAAAAAATCGTGTGAAATATGGCAGCTTAACCCTAAAAAAGTCGGTCTCATTAAAAAGAAGGAAAGCGATTCAATATAACTTTGCTTGAAAGGGTAATTACAATACATGGCAGATTCGAAGCTACTTGAGAAAATGACCTTTTCACATAGTCGCAAACAGATTCCGTTTTAACTTTCTGAATCTGCAAATGACATATACGAAATTCACAGAGTCGTCTTTTCAATGTATTCTTTTTTCCTGGGTATATACTGCAAATTTATATTAAAATTAATGAACCAAACAATAATGTCTATACAATACATGTTCAGAGAAATTTATTCACAAAATGTATACAAAATGTTATATCATTTTTTATAGGTAATATTGGTATGTAATTTTTTCGTAAAAGATTGAATTTTCAACCAGAAAATATGAATTTAAAAAAAAATTAATTTGTGGCAAAATAGCTAAACCTTTAACGAAAGAAATAAATTTTCAACTGAAATACGAATGCTGTCTAAAAAAATATTTCTTAAAAAAACGGTTCAACCAAAATTTTCAACAAAAAAAGTTGTACCCTCAAACAGCGAAAATATTAACTTTCAAGCCAACAGTAGCATTTTTATCCACGAAAGATTAAATTTCGACTAAAACGGATGAACTTTTAAGTAAAAAATTAAAATTAAAAAAAAAAACGAATTTTCATCCGAAAAATACTTTATTTTGACATTTTTACATCAAAATGTAAGTTTTCAGCAAGAAGTAAGTCTTCCACGAAAATTATACTTGGATTTTTAACGCAAAAATATGATGCTTCAACGAAAAAGTTGAAATTTTAATAAAAAAGGGCAACTTATTGAAAAAAATGGTTGAATTTTTATAAAAACAGTTGCATTTTTTTCCAAGCAAGGTGTCATGTTTACTATAATAAATAAATTCTTAAATCAAAGACAAATTATTTAAAAAATAGTTGAATTTTGATCCAGAAAAGATTTCAGTTTCACTTTTCGGCACAAAAATATGAGTTTTAATTGAGAAAAAAATTGTCTGTTTACAAAGTTGCTTTTCGGCACAACTCTTTTCATGAAATTCACCTTAAGATTTAGAACAAAAATAAAATTTTCATTGTACTTGTTTTCAAATTAAACATAAACTAAAGGATCTTATTTTAAATAAGAAATCGCAACATAGGAACCAAGTTTTCAAAATAATTTACAAATTGCTATTTTATCCATTTTACATTGATTTATTTTCGTCTATCAGTGCATTAAGATTTTTGAATTATTGTTCATAATTATTTTATTCGAATCTACAGAAAAGAATGATTAATAAATGTTTATTTTCATTTTAAATGCTTAAATTATGTCTTTTAAAGAATAATTTTATGAAGATATAAATTATTTTACAGTTTTGACTGACTGTAATGTAATAAATAGAACCAAGCTTATCGTGGATGAAATTTTTTAATTTTTTATAATTTTATAGTACCTTTTTTAAATTTGTTAATTTTCTTTTTTTAATTTTTATGTTTTATATATATTTTTTAAATTTTGCTACTAAACGGACAATAAGACTTTGGGAAAATTCAAAATTATTCAGATTTTATATTAAAAGGTTAATTTTAAGTTTTGAAGATTTTAAAATATGTTGAAAAAAATCTGAAAGATTTGAAAAAAATTTTTTGGATAAATTTCTTTTTTTTTTTATTTGTAGAAGTTTTAGTAGTTTTAAAAAAACCGAAAATAATTAAAATCTTCAGAAGGTTCCGAAAAATTGTAAACGAAATGTACATTTTTGATGATCTTAAATGATAGTTTTAAAAGATTTCATAGTATTTCCAAAAAATAATCTCCGAGTCTTGAAGGCAAATTTGTTTGTCTTTAAAATATTTTAAGAAAAATTGGACAAATTTCAAAAGACATTTAGAACTTTCAGATATATTAAAAACATTTTTAAAGAATGTTTAATTTGATAATTATAAAAATTTGGAGAAAAATGTAGATTTTTTCCATTTTTGTAAAAAAGAAGGTTTTTATGAATTTGGAAAGGTTTTTAGAAAATGAAACAATATTCTATAAATTTTTAGGAGAATTTAAAGTTATTTTCTGGAAGGTTCCAGTTCGTTTTTTTTTGTATTTTGCAGAAATAAAAAAAATGGTAGTTTAAAAAAATTTCAAGTTTAAAAAAATGAACTTAAATTACACATAGTCAACAAAATTTAATTGATGTTAATGTTTATGTAACAGTAGTTTTTTCAGTTTAATGTTTTTCTCTCTCACTTTAAGTAATAGTTGCAACTATTGTTCAATCCTAATGCTGTAGGGCTTATTTCATTCCTGAAAAGATTCTCCGCAAATCTCATCGATACTTTTTTAGATAAAAAATTTTATTTAGGGGTTATAAAATCATTATTTTTGTGAACAGTAGGTTGTTATAAATATTTCTTTTAAAATAAAAACTCACAATGAGATTTGCAGGAAATATTTTAAGGAATAAAATAAGGGATACAGCATTAGAATTAAATGAGAATTACAACTTTTACCAACAGAGATAAAGGAAAACATTAAACTCTAAATTGTTATTGTCAAATAAAGAAAACCCGAAATATTTTTATCAAAAGTTCACCTCGAGTTCTTTTCCAAAATTAGTTATAATTAACATTAGCATATTTTCCTACATTTTATAAATCATTTTAACAAGGTTCATTTTTTGAATTTGAAATAACATATGATATTAATAAATAAGGAAGCACATTATGTTCATTACAACACATAATTTGTTTATTAAAATATTTGAAAATCCAAAATAAATTTAAATTAGTAAATAAAATAAATATTGTGTTATATATACACTACCGGTGAACAGTTTGGGTTCACTTAGAAAAATCGTTTTTTTTGTATTTATCGCTTTAATTATACCAGAGCTAAAAAATTCTCTTTAAAAGGTTGATTGTTTTCGAAATTATGTTTAAGATAAGCTCAGGGTGAAGCCTATTTGTCTAGTTTTTAAGTAGATATTGCAAAAATAGTGTAGATTTCAATGTTTTCTTTAATTTTCAATAACTTCCGAAATAGTCAACGTTTTTCAATGTTCTTGAGCTCATTTTGAAGCTTTTTTTTCACCGTATCACAACAGGTTACGTGTATGAATCGTAAGAAATTTCTTTTCGAATTGTAAGAACTTGAAGTTGTAATAAAAATTTGGATAAATTTAAAAACATCTTATCTGTAGGAAAATCAGAATAAAAGTTAATTATATGTTTCATATATTTTACAAAAATATTTTTGTTACTAAAAATAATATTTCAATTTTTCCTACTTTTTTGTTGCAAATTCAAGTTCTTGCAATTCGAAAAAACATTTTTTACGATTTATTCTCGTAACCTGTTGTGATAGGGTGAAAAAAGCTTCGAAATGAACCCAAGAACATCAAAAAACGTTGACTATTTCGGAAGTTATTGATAATTTAAGAAAACATTGAAATTTACACTGTTTCTGCAATATCTACTTAAAAACTAGACAAATTGGCTTCACCTTCAGGCTTATTTTAAACAGAATTTCGAAAACAATGAACCTTTTAAAGAGAAATTTTTTTACCTCCGATATAATTGAAGCGATAAATACAAGAAGATACCATTTTTCTAAGTGAACCCAAACTTTTGATCGATAGTGTATATATTATATAATATAATAAAAAAAGTTATAAAATTTAGACTATTTTCTTTTCGGATATTTAAAAATTACACAAATAATGATATGTTTAATTTGATTGCACATGAATAATGAATGATTTGTCGTGGTTATTTTCATTTGAAAACCATTTTTTTTAACACTTTCGCTGTGCAATATTTGAATTCAAGGCTAACTGCATATCTGGCGCCCCCACACGGCCAAATTTAACTCTCATGACAAATATTTTCCACAGCCCTTCAGAAAAGTGGCATGGGACTGTCTATAATGTTCTTCTTCTTTTTATTCATTTCTGCCTTTATGCGCACTGGGCGCCAAGTACCATTATCACAAGTTGATTGTAGGTGTCAGTATGATATGTTGTTAGGGTGGGTTCACAAGATATGGCGGGGAATTTGAAATAAGAGATGAGCGTGGGGTCTAGGATGTTTTAAATGAATATTTTTATGGGTCGAAGCCAGCGTGTATGAAAAAATTAGCTATCAAGTTTAGCACGTCCTGATCATCCGAAAAAGCAAGAGCAGTTATATTATAAGGTGGAAATATTTGTCTTTTAATGAGTTCTGATCTTGTTTGTTCAAAAATAAGGGCGGTTTCCGGGCAAGAACTAAATATGTGGTTGATGTTTTGATTTCTATAGCCACATATGCATTCGGGGGAATCTATTAGATTATATTTTTGATATAGGTAATCATTTGTTCTAGTATGGCCAGTTCGAATTCGGTTTATTATTTTGATTTTAATTCTTGGTAATTTAGATTTATGAAACCAATGTTTGGTGATAGGGTAATTTGAATATAAATGGAAGGTCTTACCAATTTTGGTACCTATGTCATTAAGGTATGATGTGAAGTCTTTCTGTAATAATTTGTTTATATATAAATTAATGTCTTCGTATGAGATACGATTATTTATGTTAAAGTTATTGTTTTTAGCTGCCATTTTTGCCATTTCGTCTGCTTTCTCATTGTAATAAATACCTAAATGACTTTGAATCCAAATTATGATTATTTTAAAATTAGCTTTGTTGAGGAGGAAAAGTGATTGTTTTAGTCTTAAAAGTGATATATTATCGGTATTTTTTAGCGGGGCCAGGATCGACGCACCCGCCCGTCTAGAGTCAGTGAGAATAATTGCTTTCTTTGTATTCGTCATTTTTATGAATTTGATCGCCTTTTCAATTGCAAACAATTCCGCATGGAGCACCGGCGTTAGTCCATTCAGCCGAAAGGACTGTGAATAATTATCTGAGGGCGAGACAAATGCTGCACCACATTGGGATTCCGAAGGATTTTCTCTGTTTTCTGTTTTGGATGCATCTGTGAAAACGGGACTGAAGTTCCCAAATTTGTTTAAAATAAAATTGGCCAGCATTTGATCCGGGTTGGTAGATTTTGTTAATTGTGCACCGAAATCGAGATCGATATTTGGTTCAAATGTTAGGATTTCTGTAGGGAAGTTAAAAATTTCGTGGTAAGGGTGTGAATTAATTTTTGTTAAGGTGTCTTAATGTACTACCCATTCACGATATATAAAAGGAATCTTGTAATTTGAAATTTTATTTTGGGCTTGAATTGAGATGTCCATGCTTCTCAGTTTGTTAAATACGGGGTTTTCATTTATAATTTTGGATTTATATAAAAACCTGTCCGTTAGCATTTTTCGTCTTAGATTAAGTGGTGGTTCCCCGGCTAGGCCAAGGACCGTGTTTCTGGGCGATGATCGCATTATTCCGAAGCTAAATTTTAGTGCAGCGTTTTGAAGCGAATCCATCGTTGAGAGGAGGGTTTTGCTTGCGTCTACGTAACACGATGATCCCCAGTCTATGCAAGGTCTGATTAGACTTTTGTAAATTTTTATGGTGATGTTTGTATGAGTACATTCCCTAATCCCCGTAATCTACTTTATGAAGTTGGTTCTAGTAAGAATTTTATGCTTTAGTGCAGTTATGTGTTTTCTCCAGGTTAGTTGCTTGTCGTAGACCAATCCCAGGAACAGGACATCAGTTGAGCATTCGATTCTAGTGTCGTCTAGTTCAATAAAATTTTCCTTTGGGTCAAACTTTTTTCTTGAGAAAATTACAAACTTTGATTTCTCTAAGGATATTAGTAGGTTTCTTGATATTAACCAGTTGTTTTAAAGTGTTATGACTCTGTCAGGGTGATTTTGAGTTTCTCAATATCTTTTGTATTATAGTAGATTACTATGTCGTCTGCATACATTAGTATCTTGCAGTAAGGTCCTATGTGGTTTAGAATTTTCCTGAGGTAGAAATTGAACATTATGGGAGCTAAAACTGACCCCTGAGGGACACCAATGTACGTGTTTCGAGTTTCAAGATAATGTTGACCTAGGTATAAGTGGAGAGTACGTTTATGTATCAGATTAGCTATGAATTTGATTGTTTGATGATTAATTCCCTCTTCGATCAGGTCTTCAATTAAGATTTTCGGGTGGACGTTGTCGTAGGCTCCTTTAATATTTATGAATATGGCTTCCGTGAATTCGCTCTGTAACCAAGCCTTATGTATGTCTATGTTAAAAATATTAATATTGTCAGCGCAAGATCTGCGTCTACTAAAACCATATTGACAATTGGGGATTTGAAGATCTAATTCGATCCAGTTTTCTAGGCGGGATAGAATTAATTTTCCTATGATTTTCAGCAGATTACAAGCTAGGGCTATAGGTCTGTACCCCTTATTTCCTTTTTTTGGTAATAGGTATACAAAGTAGTGAGACCAAATTTGTGGAAATTTTCCGGAGCTATAGATGTTGTTATAAGCTGGCAGTAGGTTTTTTATAACTATTTCCGATAGATTCCTGATAGTTTCGTTAGAAATGCAGTCTGGGCCAGAAGCAGACTTAATTTTGATTGAGGAAATCGCTCGCTTCAATTCCATTAGACTAAAGGGGCTATCAACGTTATAATTTAGGTTAACATTGCTAGCACGAATGTTACGGAGAAGAGCAGGGGTGCTGTTTAACGGAGCAAGTTTATTAATGTAATCATGCACCGGGTTGTCTACGTTATCTGTACTAATTGTGTAGAAATCAGGGTTTCTTCGATTCTTAAAAGCTTTGACAATACGCCAAATACTTCTGGCTTCCATTTGAGGTTAATTGATTCACAGAATTGGAGGAAACATAATTTTTTCTCCCTTCTAAAAACTCGTTTTGAATTTTTTACTGCTTCTAGATATATTGTTTCATTTTCATTGGAAGGGTGGCTTTTGTATGAGCGGTATTTTGATCTCCTTAAGTTCAATGCCGCTGAACAGGCTTTATTCCACCAGCAAGCAGGAGGAGAACTAAATTTATGTCTGCCACCGGCCTATTTTGCTCCAGTTGAAAATAGGGTGTCTAGGACAGATTTAATTGATTTATCAAAATCGTCTAACGGTGATTTGTTTGAGGGAGTATTGTTTAAAAGTTGTTCGGTGAGTTTGCTTGAAAATTCTGACCAGTTAACGTTATTGATATTTAATCTGGGCCTACCTTCTTGCCTAGTCGGCGCCAGAAGATTGAGGTCTATATAGATAGGGAAGTGGTCACTTGTATGTGGGTTAACTGAGACAACCCATTGGCATGAGTTAGCCAACTGGGGTGAAACTAAGGTCAGATCAGGAACGCTAGGTGGACATGGGGTATTTGGGTTAAGGGACTTTTGCCATTGTGGGAGAACCATCGTTAAGGAGGATAAATGTTAAATTATTTATTTCGTCAACTAATTCGTTGTCACCGTTTGAACGAGATATTTGACTGCCCTACAGTGAATTATGGGCGTTGAAATCACCACCTATAATTGTTTTTTCTAAGTTATAAGATTTAAACAGGGCTTTCCAAGTTAGACTTAGTACATGGATATCAGGAGGTCTATAAACTGATATAAGATTGTATTTTTGGTTGCTATTTAATGTAATTTCAATACCTACAATATCTATGTGAGCGTTATAAATTTGAAGAGCTGGTAGGTTTTTGAATCGTAAGCCCTCTTTGATTATTATGGCTACGCCACCATCCCTGAAAACATGATGACGGTCTTTTCTTATGGTATTAAACCCGTTAAAGTTTTTTCGTATTCATCGATTAATCAGGTTTCTTCTAGTAGTATTATATCTACTTGCGCTAGAATGAATTGAATTTCCCTGTATTGGTCCCATAAGCTTCTACAGTTCCATTGTACAATAGCTAACTTCCCGGGTTGTGTGTTGTTTGTGTGAAGATTTGATACATTTTGAGTAGTTACTAAATTGTTAATGAGGTTATGTGGAGGAGTGACTGAATTATCAATCATAAGTCAGTATCTGCTAAGTCATTGTCCTCTGAAATACCGCTAATTGATCGCTGGTTTAGTGTTGTGGTTAAGTTGTTAATTTGCAATTGCAAAGGTTTGAAAAGTTTCATCAGATTGGTAGTAGCGTTAATCGCGGCTTCTTCGGCTACTTCTTTAACAATTGAGGTCATGTTGACAATTGAATCTTGGGAGGCTCTAAATTGAATTGTTTTTTATTTGTTTGTGGTAACAGAGATTGATAAGGGGTTTGTGGTGGAGAGATTTGGTTCAAGTTAGTTTTTGGTACACTTTCTCTTTGACAAGATGGGAAGCTATTAGCCAGATTTGTTTGGGTAAAAGTGGGAATAGCTGCTGGCCAGTTTGTTAAGTTATATGTTGGAGCAGGTGGCGAGGTGGCTTTTTTATTTAGGATCTTATTCTTTGCGTCGTTATAGAATAGGCCTTGGAATGCCATTAGTTTTTGTATTTTTTTATGTTGGATGAATGCGGGACAGTCTTTGGAATCTACTGAGTGATTACCTTTGCAGTTTGCACAAAGCAAACTCTCAGAGGTGCAAGTTATGTGGTCGTGATCTTCCGCGCATTTTTTACATCTGAAACTTTTGGCCCGGCAATGTTTGGCAACATGACCGAATCTTAGACCGTTAGTTTGATGTTCCTTTTCACGCTGCGAGTTTTCGAGTTTAAAGATTCTTTTAACTTCGATCACTGGAATTTTTATCACCGGGTTTGTTTTGAGGTCATCGAGAATTTCCTCCTCGCTTTCGTGTGAGTCAACGTTTTTGATCAGGTACATTGGGTAAACTTTAAAATCTGGGATATAAGCTAGTAGATCAGGGTGAGAGAACGTTTCGATAAAGGAATTTGCATTTTGGAACGTTTCGAATGTGATTCGCATTTTGTAGTCTCCGAGAGCTTGAAGGTTATGAACAGGACGTTGGATGTCAAGCTTACGTAGAATTTTCCCTATGGAGCTGACGTGTAAGTTGGCTATATTACCAGAGTCTTGATTTTTCCCGCAGATTACCACTATGAATGGGCCATCGTGGAATTCGGTGTATCTATTTCTACTTTAGGCTAGGGCTGATTCTATGACTGGGGTCGGAATTGTTTGCCGTTGTTTAGATAGCCGTTCTGTGCTTTCAGAACCATTACCGGGTTGATTCACGTTTAGATCACTGACCGAACTCACTGAATTCAGACAGGGCTCATCGATGGCCTTTCGCTTTTTAACTTGAGGGTCTGACTGGTCAATGGTTTCGTCCCACTCCATACTTGAGTTTTTAGACATTTTAATTTTAATCTTACTGATCAGAGGGGGATCCAAAACGGGTTTGAGCTGTAGTAAAGATTTCACTTACGTGTGGCTTCGACGAACATACAAGAGAAGGCGAGAGATTGTGGAGGGAACGGGTGTTGATCCTTGAGGATGGGAGTTTGGAGGTTATGGGGCTACGAATCTTCCAGTCCAACTTAGTTGCGTCAGTTTGAGGGCAGTGATTCAAACCAAATTTTAGGTGACGGTTCGGTTTAATTTGAAAATAGTAGTCCAGAGCTTTGAGCCGTTCAGAACTTCGATGATTTCTGAATGCAAACCATGCAAACCATGGGCCACGTGATTACACCACTTATGTCGGTAGTTTCGATCGATTTAGGCTTTTCAGCCGCAGCTTTCCAATAGCTTTCACTTTTATTAGGATTTGGATGTTTTATCACATATTTGTGATCAGTGGACTGAATAAGTGGAATTTGCCGACTGCGACGATTTATTGTTAAAAAAATCTCGCCTGTAGATAGAGATTTTAGGCTGAACTCCAGCTTAAAAGAAGCTTCTCGATTCACCGGTTTCATCTTAAAATTTTAAGGTTCAATAAAAATTATTAATGGACTGAATCTAAAGAGTTAATGAGTTTCTATACTTGAAAAGACCCAGCCACGTGATAATCTATGACGATTATCACACGCAAAAATGTAAAAAAAAATTACGGTTATACAAATAAATTATTCGAAAATTGTGCATGATATTTATTTCCCAGTAATATTTAAAATAATAATAATAATAATTTATTCGCCGGGGAAGCATTAAAAATTATTATTTGACATGTTTACAATAAGAAAAAAAAAGTTGAGAAAGAGATTCGAACTCACGGAAGCGTGTTTATCAGGCAGGCTCTTTTCCACTGGCCCAGCGGAGCTTGATGGGAGTCCATGAGTGCGAACCGGTATACGTTCTGCACCCTTGGCTAATATGATTTACAAATGCTCATAGTTCTTATAAAGGGCCAAAAAATCCGAGACACGCGTCTCATTATTTTTGAAGAAATATCGATTGATGATAGTCTCATCAAAAAGTCAATGTCCCAGAAGAGGTTTTCCCCTTTGAGAATTGTAGCCTTGACCCACGGTCAATAACGAAGGGCGCGCCGATGCCGCGTGTACAGTGAAGGTACAGCTATCCTGGTGATTGGTTACAAATCCAGTTACAAAAACGTACACAGGGCATGTCAGTTCTCTTTGTTTTTTGCTGCATTTTGCAACGTATTTCGCAAAATTTTGGGAAACCATCATCAAGACCTGGACCTTTGGAATATCATTTGGTGTCTAGAATTCTTCTATTATGCCAGAATTGTGAATAAAAAAAATAAATTAGCAAACGATTCTAAAAGTTCAAGTGCTGCCGTCTGCTACCCGCTGATTTCTATCTTTCGCAAAATTCATATTTGTCGGGAAAATAATCATTTCCTCAAAAAATTTTCGATTTTTCAACATTTTATTGATCCGAGGATCTCGCAAAACCTCGGATATTCGACAAGTTTTCTTTCTTTCGTTCGCCAATCCTTCGGAAAAAAATATATATATATATAATCAGTGCCATACCTATAAAAAAATTCAAAGTCGGATTGAATAACACCCTAAGTCCTATATCTCTTCTAACAATTTTTCGTGTTTATTATAAAATTTTTTCGAAATACTTATGTTTCTGAATAAAAAGCGTGTAGTCTTATTTCAGTTTTGAATGTTTTCAAGTAATGTAAATGTATAGGAAGTTGAGGTACAACTTTAGAAATGGAAATAATTTTTGGGCAGTTTGAGAGGAAATAATGAAGTTGAAAATCCCTAACCTCAAAAGTCACTAAGTTCGCAATGTATGACATTTAACCTTGATAATATAAATACACTGGAACTGCGGTTACATTCTCTCGTACTTATAACCTTTCGCGCTTATATCCCTGCATAACTCTCATTTATATCCGCTTGTTATCAACCACCTCGCAATACCACGTGACAAACAAGCCAATCAGAGCGCAGCGCAGCCATTTCTCCTTCGCTGAGCAGCATTGATGGGATTCCCTTCCGGGAGGATATAAGTGAATGATTACGTCCTAGGATGGCAGATATAACTGCAGTTCCAGAGTATCTAAAGAATATTTTTAAAATATCACAAAAATAGGTAAAACTTAATTAAGATATAGAAAGCATCTATGATTGTGGGACTTATTTGAGATTGTCTACACATCTTCAATATAAATATTCTCTCGTTTAATAAAATTTTGAATTAATTGTTCGGAAATTGTCTTAAATTTAGAAACATTTCTAAATTGTACCCTAATATGAGTACTATCCCGACCCAGCGTGGTTCCGATGCGAGCCACTCAATCTGCCCTCTTGCGGCTTGATGGGGAAAACCCGATCGCGCCCAGATCGGAACTTGGGAATAAGTTGGGCAATTTTTGCAAGGAAATATTTTCTTCAGTTGATTCATTAGAATGAATACCAAAATACTGACACAGAGGCCAAGAATTGTTAAATTCGGGAATCTCAAAAAACCTAGCTAAAATTTTAGATTCATGATCAAAAAAGTCATATAAATCATCAGAATCATTACAAAAAATTAAATTATTTGTTACAATTTTTATATAATCACATACAGAATCATTTTTTTGGGATGACAAAATGAAAATCATCAATTTAAATGAACCCATTTTTATAATCT
>NC_046660.1:36603562-36606738 GCF_010883055.1 Belonocnema kinseyi | reverse complement strand
AGATTATAAAAATGGGTTCATTTAAATTGATGATTTTCATTTTGTCATCCCAAAAAAATGATTCTGTATGTGATTATATAAAAATTGTAACAAATAATTTAAATTTTTGTAATGATTCTGATGATTTATATGACTTTTTTGAATCTAATACATCAGGAAATGCGCATCTAACGAAAAAAATATCCTCAATAAAACTTTTGATTTTTGAGGGGAAAAGCGGCCCCGTCAAAATTTACCCCATACCCCACCCCTGGGGGACGGGAGAGGGATAACTTTTAAATTTCTAATGGAAACTATATTTTTTATTGCATATTCAGATTCTCCATATAAACATACGTAATTTTTTTCGATTCGCTCCAGAGGGCGTCGCATTGACAAAAAATCACATTGTTGACTGTTCAAGGAATGCGCGTCCAAACGTGAGATAAAGAAGACAAATGGTCGGTTTCTTTGGAACTGTGATGTGCTTACCTGATATGGCGTTTCATCCCCATGACTTTAGAGCATAAATTTGCAGTTTCGGGACATGCTTTATACCAAACTTTCGGTCATAGTGCAGGTTAAGGATCTCAAAATGTCACACTTGTGCCAAGTCAGCTGTCTGATGTTGAACACACGCTTTCCCCGACACTTCTGCTTCATCGTATACAGGCGGTATATAGGCGGTTGCGGTGTTCTACGTAGTGTCCTTCCTGAAGTATCAGTTCTTAAGTTCCTTGCTCAAACCATTTTTCTGTATACTTTTTCAACGTCGTCTGATAGATTTTAAGCACCCTTTCGGCATTCAGGTTGCTACTGAACACATGAATTACGCCAAAACTCAGCTTGCAGAAGCAACCACACACATGGACCTTGACCGGTTGCATAAAAATGCGTTAGATGAACAGTACATCGTGTACGGAACACGCATGTGGTGTACGAACCCATGCTCAAAAGGATGAATAATCTGTGAACACTACGTTCGACCAATCGCGTTGTATATTTTCGTTCGCCAGTGCCAGTCGCTTTTCAATGTGATACACTTTCGAAAAGGGTTTTAGTATAATGCTACTCTATCCATAGCTGGCTGATCTCAAACGGCGTTGTATCGTCTGTTGCAGCCTATTTGACAAAACTTTTTTGACTCGCCCCAGATTATAGGTAGGGTACTTCTAAAAAACTTGATAATCATCTTATCCTCCTTTTTTTGTGATCAACTGCGTCTTACCTGTGTCTCGCAAAGCGTCAACGTTTCCTGCCTCTTTATACCATTTCACCCACTTCCTTTCAAAGTCCTTTGACTTTCTTATTAGCGCAGAGCGTGCACAGAAACATAGCTTCGAGCTTAATCGGATAAGCTACACTTGTTGCACAAATCGTCTTTCCATTGTCTCAAAACAAATGATACTAGGTGGTTTGGTTGTGCAGCTTACGTTCGTTTGCGTTTGAGTGAGCATCGTTATATTGCCATCTTACTTCACCTCATTACTTTTACAATGAAGATTTTATCTGCAAAAGGGAGAATTGAAATGATTCTCATTTATAGAGAAAGCAAAAGGAATATTGTGCAGGGTGTCATTCTATATGTTCAAAATTTTCCAGACAATGCACGTGATTCGCTCTTTTTTACCGGGTGGACAACAAATTCACCACTGATAGAAATGTACAAGCGACAAAAATGAATCGTCGAAAAACTATTACTGGAGTTAATAGTGAAATCACGACATTAGTCGCAGCCGCTCAGGACCCTGATGTTAGTACTCGACAACAAAGTCGTGAGTTCCGAATGTCTCAAATCAGTGTTTTGAGAGTATTAAAACTTAATAAATGTGATTCATTTCATATTGCACTGCATCAACAACTTTATGGCCATGATTTTTAGAATTGAGTGACATTTTGTCAATAGGCGTTTCAGCAGATAAAAGTGAACCCGAATTTCTTTTTTCAAGTATTTTTCTCAAACGAGTTGTCTTTCACGAATCACAATGTGGTTGATCGACAGAACATGCACGATTGGAGTGAGGAAAACCCACACTGCACGGTGGTCCTGAAGCACACAGAAAAAAGAGTATTGCCTCTCGTACTATACAGAAATATAGTTCAGCGAAGTACGCGTATGTATTGTATAGACCCATACGGTATCTGTAAGACACTGCTTCGCATAAACGTGCGACTCTAATCTTTAAATGGAAGGGAAGCGTCATTTGCTCGAGGAATTTTTTTGTAAAAGCTGCTTCGTATCGTATCTTTTTTCTCAAATCTCCACGTTTTTAGATCTCTTGAACCAGAAAAACAGCGTTCCGTGAATGTATGTGTGCGCGCGTATATTTTTAGTTTGTAGCAACATAACTTTCGAAAGAATTTTCAAATGACGTATTGTCACGTCAACAAACTTATATCCTTCGTGGATCAATATGACGTTTAAGAATAATTGTATAGCTGTTACGCCCATACTGGTACACCTGTGAAGACCATCCGGTAGTGATGGTGCAAGTACTATACTTTCTAGTTCTGAGGACAAAAGTATTGTTCTCTCAGCTATATCGTTTTTCCCGTGCAAGGAAAAGGGGACACAAAATAGATCGTAAATAGGCTAACGCAGAAAGTTCCTATATCGTTTAGAGATTTAAAAAATGTAAAATTCAAAATTTCAGCTGATCTGTTTCGCAAGTTACGGACGTTTTTGTATTTATACTATGCACCCTAATAAAAAGCAGAGTAGAACACTTAAGTACACACATGCAATCGGCCTCTTGATTCGAATATGAAGAAATTGAGTATGTATTTATAATTTACTTTTGAAAATCTTGTTTCTTTTCGGAAATTTATTGATATTTTGAACTACTGGCACTCTGAATAATGCCACTTTTTTATTATTCTCGTTTTTGCAACATATCTCAAATGATAGAAAAATTTATGTCGAAGTTAGATATACACAAGAGATCCGATATAACAGAACTTACGGGGGTTGCATCGCACTGGCCTTGCATGTAAATCGGTGCCTCGAAACGTAACCAGTCAGTACGGTACGAACCATTTCTGTTGGTTTTTTCTACACAGTAATCAAATTTTATTTTTTATTTTTGTCCATTTTGTTGTGTAATACATATAATAATTTAAACTTAAATACAAATTATTTAATAGCATCAATACATATAATTTTAAGAGAAAAATCTATGTTCGATTTTAAACAACAA
>NC_046660.1:36585520-36603462 GCF_010883055.1 Belonocnema kinseyi | reverse complement strand
ACATTAAAAGTAAAGACAGATTCTTTACAAAAGATTTGATTTTTTAACGAATAAACAAAAAGAATTTTCAAGAAAAAGATAAATGCGTTCTACATAAATGAGTTTTACCATCTAGTCTGAATAGACGTTAAGCATTTTCTGTAATTGTAGATTCTTAATTTGATCGATATTGTGTAAATTTTCTGCCTTCATGGTTGGGAGGGTTATCTATGGTCGGTAAAGTACCATTTCTGATGATATAACAGATTCCTTTGAATTAATTTATAAAGAAATGCATTTTTGATAGAGTAGTTCAATTTTCGACAAACTATTTAAACCTTGGACCAAAAACCTAAATTATCAACCACATATTTAGTAAAATTTGTAGCGCAAGACACGAATTATATACAAGACAGTTTCATTTTCTACCCTAGAATATGCTCGGGTCTGGGGTAAATTTTTACAGGGTTGCTTTTCCCCCTTCAAATTGGAAAGTTTTTATTAAGAGGAGCGACCCATGTAACACCTTAAAAATAAGGGTATATTCTGGGATTTTTTGGGGAATGAAGAATAAAACGAACCTTTCCAAAACTTTTATGGTTTATTAAGGCACTTTTAAACTAAGAAATCAATTTTTTTCAGCCATAAATATGCATAACATTTTTAATTATAAGGGCAGATGTTGAGCATGTTCAGTCGGGAGATGTGAAATTGCCCGCACTCTAGTTTCTCACAGATTCTTCTGAAACAAAAAAGCACAAGAGTTTCTCGAAGTTTATATTTATGGCTTCTATGTGAACCAAAAAAAGTTGAAAAAGAATCATTTTTGACCAAATTGGGTCCGTTTAAGTGCATGTGACACAGCTTAATACCTATATTACCGACCTCACTTTTTCAGTTCACTCAATGTTTTTTTAAACCTAAGAACTTTTTTTATAAATAAAATATTGAGCTGAAACTTTGGAAAATGTATTAGAGTACAATAAAGTACGTTTAGGTACTACATTTTGGTAGGAATTTCACTGAAAATTATTTTATCTTTTTTCTGAACCTCGAAATGTTTTGAGCGTTCCAACTTTTTCTATACATAAAATATTGGTCTCAAACTTTGAGAAATTCAAGAGCCGAAAGAAAACTACGTTTAAGTACAAATCTTAATAATGAAAGATGTGAAAGAAAAATTTCAACTATCAATTCCATCGGCATCAGCCGGTAACGTGTATACGAAAATACGTAACCCTGGCGGCCACTACACGAGGAATTTAGCTGTGTCACATGCACAAAATTTAGTTTTCACCCAAAAATTTGCATGAAATTGTTTGAAAAAGTTTTCCATTTCAGAGAGGTTCACACAGAAGACAATCATTTCAACTATTTTTACATGCAAGGAGAACTCAATCGGTCAAATATTTTTTGAGTTATCTTCCGGGCAATTATGAAAAATATGAAACCGAAAAAAACGCGTTTAAAAATTTTTTAAGCCGTTACATAGAACGCCCCCCTTAAGTATATTTTTTTCGTTAAATGCGTATTTCTTGAGATATTTCAATATCTAAAGATAAAAGAAATACCCTTTATTTGTACATAGAACTGAGATCAGTACGATAAAATTACTTGAGACGCAAGCAATGTTTTCATGAATTAATGTTTATATATGAAGGTCTCGTGATTTTATACATAATTTCGAAAAATTAAGAAAAAGACTTAAGCTTTCTTTGAGATAAAAAAAAAATATATTCGTTTATCAAAAAATCCAGTTTTGTTTCTGAATTGTATTTTTGCAGGTACAAACGTATTTTTTCAAGAAATGTAAAAACAAGTTATCGCCATTGGAAGAGTTAAAAATTACCGTAATAGGTGATATTTACGAAAATTTCTAATTTTGAGCCCCATCCTCTGGGTAAATATATTATTCAAAATAAATCAGAAATTTCCTCATAAAGTACTATCTACTAACACACTAGTGCACACTAGTTTACAATGTTTCATAACTGTTTTTCAGTTTGGAGATTACTGTGTTATTATTATATGTATATATTATGAAACGTTAAAATAGGTCGTATTGTAGAGGTGAGTCAGCGATATTTATTCTTGATCTAGATACAGACATTGTTAGATAAGAATCAACAATATTGACGAAATGTTTAAAGTAGGTCTTTGCAGCAGAATTTATTGAGCATATTAGTTTTAATGAAGCTCATAAATAAATCGATAAAACAAAGACATTATATAGCTCAATTAAGAATCTGGAAACTCTGAACATGAGGCTAATGTAACATACATAGCTACTTCAAAGATACGAAAATTCTTTGAATCGAATTAACGTTTGAATTTTTCAATTATAAACATTTCTTTATGCAAACTCACTTTAATTTTATGGATTTAATTTTTAAGTAATTTTCTGTTTTAACTAAAAAAAATTTCGTCTAGTGTTTAATCCACATTTCATCGAGGAGAAGCGAGAAAAGTTATTATGTGTCAGTATCTTCATCGAATTTTACATTTCGTTATCTATATGCTGACATAAAACGGCTACTATATAATTAAATTAGTCCGTGAATAACTCAAGAATCATAGTCGCTCTTTAAGAGATTCTAAAAAATTTAGTATAATTTATATATAAAGAAAATGAAACCCCTCTTCGGTGCTCTTATCCTCATCATCATGATTTTCTTTATTGAACTTGGTAAGTACCATAATAATATATATTTGTTAATATTTGTCTAGCAGGATTTTTGCATGGAATCTAGTTTTTGCTAGTCAGTTTTCAGTACACAGGTATTTTATGTACAATAATATTCACGACAATTTTTATTAATGATAGATCACGAGCGAATCATTGAATTCATTTCATTCATTAGGGTTTTAGTATTGCACAATCCATTTTTAAAACTGCAAATTCATAAATCATTTTTCTTTGGCTTCTTACAGAAGCAGCAGGTAATCTGCCAAAAATAAGAACAAAATATAGAGATACGGCTACTGAGCTAAATGATCAGGCTCGTAGAGACGATCATAGAACAACTCTAATCATTGGCACGCCTGCACGCCCGACAGAACGTCGTGGTCGTCCTCAAGAACTTCGAGATACTCCTGATCAACGTGCTAGGTTTCAGCTCGAGTGCAAGTTAAATCAAACTGGGAAACAAGCCTACAATTTGTTTTTGAAACATTATCAAAAAAGAAATCTACCGAATGCACCTAAAGATACTCTTACATTGTATAACGAACGACACACCAGTGGCTCTTACCATTTACCTGAAAAAGAATTTACTGTTAAGAAGAACAAGGACCTCATATATAACGATGCTCGCAGAACAGTCCATGAACCTTTCATCCAGCAACACCACCAAGAGATGTACGAACGGCATCAAGCTCTTCAGGATCATCCTGTGAGTTCTAGATCGAGTTCAAAAGGTCTTGATGCATACAATCGATATCGAAATGTACATAGGGTGGGGGATCAATCTAATGGAACTAGGTTGGGCTCTAAAAATAATCATCCATGCACTTCTCCCTCAATGACACCATCAGAAGATTTTACTGCGCATTTTAATGTTCAACCACCTCAGCATCTTAGTTTCAACGATAATTCGTCCCAAAATAATCTTTCAGCTACAGCGTTAATTGAAAATTACAATACACATCTAAGGCTAAAGAATAAGGAGCATTCAAGAAGTTTTGATTCGGGCTAATAAAAATAAAACTTCTAACTTAATAAGACAACTATATTAAAAATCAGTATAATATTGTACACACACTGATAACATAATGCATGTGCGCTTAATCTGGGTTACATTTTGTAATTAAGGAAGAAAATAACACGTGCGCTTATGGCAGTCACCAGTTTCAAGGGCCCTTTCCTCAAAAACCTGTTTTTCGTAGTTTTAACTGAAAGATTTCCATGGCAATTTAGTTTTCAACGTATGTTTTGTTTTATGTAATATTCTTTGAAGTACAGACATTTTTTACTGCAAATTTACTCTAAATTTTATTTTATTTTAAAAAGAAAATTGTGAATCTAAAACTAATTTCAGGGTATTATTTCCCTGCAACCAAAATTACTCTTGGTACTGTAAATGGACATGGGGTACGAAACGTCACCTGCTATCTATTTTTTTTTACAGATTTGCGGCAAAAGAATTACACGATAGTTTCGTACTCCAACTCGGAGCGAGATGAAACCCTAAGTTGAAATTAGGTGCAACAAAATTCATCCCGAGTTCTTGCGGTGAATCGGCAAAAAGTAATAAAAATCAATTCTCCTACATTGAAATTCAAGCGTCTAAATAAATATCAAATTCAGTATACGAATATTTATATTGACGAAAAATATAGTACAAATTGTTCAAATATGAATAGGATACGTAATTGACTGACTCAAAACGCCATTAGAAATAAAGTAAGAGGTCATCCGATCATACATGTGAAAGTAAATTTAAACATAAAACAAAGTATGCAGAAGAAAAATAACATAAACAAAAACGGAAAGCAATAAAAAATAAAAGAGATTTAAAATCCTTCCCGAGAGTAGTGATGAAGGAGTTTTAGAGTTGAGTATCAATTTCGAGTCTGTGTTTCCAAATTAAAGATGGCTGACATGAAACACAGTAGGCAAAGTAATCAAATGATTATAAGAATACAGTCTCCAAATAATTGATTTTTCCAGATTGATATCAAGCGAAGTCATTGGATAAAAATAATTTGCCACGCTGAAAAACAAAAAGTTTTCGCGTTTTCAAGTAACGGTTTTAAGAGCTTCACTAAACTCTCTCAAGAATAATTTTTAATTTTATGAAAAAAGTATTTGGACAAATTGTTCGATTTTTTAAATACTATGAACAACCGCACAGAGGATTCTTGAATTTTGGAAAAATGGTCTCAAAAATATTCAAAAGGCGCTCACTTTTTGAATTTGTATCCCAAATGGCTGACTAACGAACTTGACCTTTAGTTTAGGACACTAAAAAGTGTACTAGAAATCAATCTAATAGAATTATTTTTTCAACAGTTATCGTGCTGACAGACAGACAGGCATAAATACATAGATACAGACCGACAGACGCATTCGTAAAAACCTATTTTATGGATTTAGGGGCTCACAAAACGCGAAAATTTGACAAAAACTGAGGGGTCAAATTGTACACAAATCTAATACCTCCTCTGATGAGAATGTAAAAATGATTTATTTTTCATGAGTAATTTTGTGATAGTACTGTTTTTAGTTTTAATCATAAAAAAATATCATCAAAAACATGAAAAGTTAAATTTTTTGAAACCCCCACACATGAGACGAAAAAGAAATTAAAAGACAAAAGTTGTGGTAAGAATGTGTCCACCCAGCGGGCAAATTTTTTTGTTACTATTAATGACATTTTTCTTGATTACAGCCAAAACTACGCATCCTATCGAAAAGTTGCTTGCAACAACTTTGTAGATCTTTTTCTAATGCACAATTTTTGTACATTCATCTTTTACCGTATTTTGCACAGTTTGGCCGAAAAATGTAATTTTTCATTATTTTGTATTCTGTCAAAATTTGAGTTTTTGATTATTTTAAAAAATTCAAAAAGTCAAAGCAGTCAAAAAGCAACATTTTTCTTTCCTTGACTTATTTCATATCGTGCGTTATTTGGCATAAAATGTTCATTTTCGCGTGTTTTTTGTAATTTTGTAAATGCTATGACTCTGGCAATTTTTGATTACTTAAAAAAAGTCATTAGAATGAATTGTTCCACTTTTTGAATACTATGAATAACCGTATAGAGAATTTTTGAATTTTGAAAAAAGTAGTCTTAAAAATATTCAAAATGCGCCCACTTCTTGAATTTTTTTCCAAAATGGCTGGCTAACGAACTTGACCTTTAGTTTAGGACACTAAACGAGTGTACCAAAGGGCAATCTGATAGAATATGAAGACGCATATAAATACTGCCATCTAAAAGGGATCTTTTTGATAAAGTTTTATTCAAGCATTGCAAATGCAAAGAATAAATATTCGAGCGCCATTTTTTAATTCTTATTTTTTATCTTTAAATGAGTGACTTAATTTACCCCATTCTCGATAAAAATGAATTTTATGTATCTAAAAAACATAAATAATTATCAATAAATTAAATCTAATTGTTATAAACAAATTATATTAACAAAAAGTCAACATCATGGGACTTTTGCTTGCAAAGTATATTTGTAAGTTGAAATTGCGTAATTTTATCTACACGACCATATTTGATCATCAAAATTTGCTGCAGGGCTTAATTTGTTTATTTTATGAACAAATTATATAAAAAAATTAATAGCTTAGGCATTTATTGGCAGAAGATAAAAGCTTTTCTTGCCTGGTACCTTTAAAAAATTATAATTATGAAAATATTCAGTGATAAAGATTGGTCATTCTATATTATTTGTTTATTTTATAAACAAAGTTTGTCAACAAATGCATATTTTGTTCATTTATAGACATGAAGTTAACGTTTTTCTTTCTAATCGTCTTCAAATTATATTACGAGTGATGTTTGGTGATAAGTATTTGTTATTCGATATTATTTATTTGATAAAAAAAATTCATAGTTTAGTCATTTGTAGACCAATCTTTATCACTCAATATTACCACTAATATAAACTACAGGTACTAAGAAAGACAACCGATTCCTTTCTGACAATGAATGCATAAGCTATGCATTTGTTTATGTAATTTATACAATTGTTTATATAATAATAACGAATAACAAGTCTGCAGCACTAAAAATTACCACTTTAATTATTTAAAGATGATCAGAAAGCAAAACGATCACTTTCTACCTATGAATGGTAAAACTATGCATTTGTTTATAAAATAAACAAATGACATTGATTAACAGTTTCTTGTTACTAAACATCACCGCTTAAGTAATTTGAAGACGACTAAAAAGAAAAACCATTACTTTCTATCTGTAAACGACCAAACTATGAATTTGTTTACAACATTTGTGTATTAAATAAACAAATAATATCGAATGACCAATCTTTATCACAAAATATTTTCACAATCATAATTTAAAGGTAGTAAGAATGAAAAACGATTACTTTCTTCCCATAAATGCTTGAATTATGCATTTGTTTATATAATATTTTTATAAAATAAGCAAATTAAACCAGACAACAAATTTTGATGGTAAAATATTATCTTGTAGATAAAATTAGGCACTTTCATTTTACAAATATACTTTGCAAGCATAATTCCCATGATGCTAACATTTTCTTAATATAATTTCTTTATAACAACTCGATTCAATTTCTTGCAAATTATTGACCTTCTTTACATACATCGATATTCATTTTTATCGAGAACTGAATCAATTAAGTTACTTATTTAAAGATAAAAAATAATAATTAAAAAATGTCCCCTTTTCGCTCTTTGTTTATTAATATAAAAAATCTGCCCGCTTCGCGGGTACATTCTTTGCATTTGGAACGCTTGAAATAAAACTTTATCAAAAAGTTATCTTTTAGATGGTAATATTTATATGCATCTTTATATATATATATTTTTTATTTATTTATTTATTCAATGTTTTCTTTCACGAATAAAATAAAAAGTACCCGTCCTATCAAGAAGTGATTTTTAACGAAATTTTAGATCTTTTTTGGGATAAAATGTTTGTTAATTCATCCTTTTTCGTATCCTACATAGTTTGTTGCACAAAATGGAATTTTTTATTTTCCATTATTTTTTTGTGCAATCAAAATTTGAATTTTCGATTTTTGAAGAAAATCCAAAAATTTTCTATTATAATCTTGTAGAGCTTTCAAAAACAAATTTTTCTCTATTCTTGAATTTCTTCCATATCGTGCGTTATTTGGCTAAAAAGATCGATTTTCAAGTGTTTTTTGAAATTTTGTAAATCCTATAACTCTGGTAAATTTTGGATTTATAGAAAAAAGTCATGAGGATAAATTCTTCATCTGATTGAATACTATGAATATCCGTACAGATATTATTTGAATTTTGAAAAAAAGTAGACTCAAAAACTTTCAAAATACGCTCACTTTTTGAATTTTCACCCAAAATGATTGGCTAACGAACTTGACCTTCATTCTAAGACACTAAAATGATATACCAAAGGCCAATCCAATCTGTAAATTCTTCAGAAAGTTATCGTGCTAACAAACTAAAAATCAAGGAAACACTCCGCCACACAGTAACAGACACATTCGTAAAAACCTGTTTTTCGGATTCAGGGGGCCTCAAAACGTGGACATTTGACAAAAACGAGGGGGGTCAAATTGTACACAAATCTAATACCTTCTCTTGATGAGAATGTAAAAATATAAAATCATACAAATTAAACAATCTAATCCATAGATACTCTTGCCCAACTAATACTGATCACATTTAACAAAATTTTTAATCGGTGAAGAATTCGAAGCTATACGTGATTTCGAATAGCAAATTTCCAATTCAACCCACTGTGCGGCGAGAGCCTTTACAACAATTTTAGCGCGAACTCCCACGCACGTGCATACATGTGGTAATTAGTGGTCGCCTACTTTGGACTACGTGCCTTAAATAAAATAATTATTTAATTTAAAATTATGCTATGATATCCCCCTTTTAAAATTTAAAGTAAACGACGCGAAAATGTCTGAACGAGAAATTAGATCTTCTTAAAAATCCAGCAGAATTGCTTTGAACCATTTTTCAATAGGGCTTTTCATTTTGCTTTTATTTAACGAAAGTTGTATGTAGAAAATAAAAAATTCTAATATGACGCCAAAAGACGCGAGATACGTAAACAATCTCACAAGGAAGGTACTCCAGGTGTCCCTTGCTGCTTTGACTCTCCCTGATATATGTTGTAGTACTCGAAAAGCTAAGCGACACATGTTTTTTTTATCTGCGGAAAAACACTCTAAGGGGCTAAGTAAGCCCCTCAAAATTATGAGGCCTTAAGTGTCGATTGTACAGTTTTGTGTATAAAACCAAATTTATTTCGATCAAACCTACTGGAAAAGTTTCCCCGTGATGAAAGATGAAACCTAGGTTTCAGAAGCAGCCCCACATCTGAACCTTGACAGGATGCGATATTAGCAGCAGCCGCTCATGAGCCCCATATTAGTACGCGACAACTTAGTTGTGGAGTCCGGAATGTCTGAAAACAGTCTTTTGAGGGCATGAAAACGTAATAAATATCATCTCTTTCATATTTCACTGCAACGCGATCTTTATGGCAATGATTTCTACAACCAAGTAATATTTTGTCAATGGAAGTTTCAGCATATACAAGGGAACCTGAATTTCTTTTTTCGAGTATTGTTCTCTCGAGTATTTTTACGCGAAGATATGCGTCAGCGTTCTTGGTCCGTGAAAGTTTGTTGTGGTGTAATTAAAAAAAAACTTATCAATCGATATTTCATTTATGTTTTTTGACTGATGGCAAGTGCATTATTCGGCAATCGCGCGTAACGTACTAAATTGCGAATTCAACGGTCACTGGGTCGCCGCACAGTGGGAAAAAAGCACCTTTTTTGGACAAAAATGGACCGACAGTGCAATTCTTAACGGATTTTGATGTTTTATTTTAGAAATGACCGTGAGACTTACAGTTATAACAATTAACTGCAGATATTGTAATTCGCTTAACGTTAATTTTTTATTGAACAACAAAGTTACAACTTTTTGTTGCTAAACTTTTCCATGATACCATTTCTTCTAAGACTTTCAAATTCATTAAAAAAGGTCATAAATCAATTAAATAAGTAACTAAAAATTATTTCCAGTGGGTTAGAGTAACTACAAAATTTTTTAATAATGTTATAAACAATATAATTCACAAAAATCATTTTTTCGTGATTCGCAATGATTAGCTAATTTTAACCCATAGCTTTTGTATAAAGTATCACAGATAATGATGTGCGCTTACAATAAGTTAGGAATAGATAATAATTGCCAATTATTTAAACAATTTTTATAAAAAATGCACATATTGACCATTTTTTCATGAATAGGTCTGATTTTTTTTGCGGAATCAATGCAAAATGTCGCGCAAAAGTCTCTTTGCTAACATACGAGGTCTGTAATTTAATTATTTCTAACATGATGTATTTCGTTGGCTTTGCCCCTCACCGGAGGGCAAAGCCGTCTGCAGCTTTTTATGGAAATCAAAAGATTTAAAGATAAGAAAATATGATGGTTTGCTTCTATGGAATTTTATGTACTGGAAAAATTATCTTTAAAGGTATTCAACAAGAAGAATAAGTTATTTTGAATATAAATAGAGATGGCTATAATATAACCTCTCATTCGTTGACATTCTACTAGAAACGGACTTTACGCAATGTTTCTACTGTACCAATACAAGAAAACTGCATTCCATGTAGCCCACAAGATAAGTTACTGTTCTATATTGTCGATCATTTATCGACTTTTTGGACTTAAATTACGTCTAATTAATATCATTAGATTGTGTTATATTATTTTCTCTGTCAAAATATAAAATTTTCATACTCAACTATTCATTTTCCACCAAAAAATTATCTTTTTTAATTTAAAACTAAACTATTTGGGTGAAATTCCAACTAGCTTATGAAAATTTTATTTTCCTGTTTGAAGGTTCTGGATTTCAGTTGAAAATGGTTGAGTTGAAAATTAAATTACATTCTTGAAAATTTCGTTCTTTCTTAATGAAAATTTCTGTTAAAAATGTTTAATTTAACTGTTTCCTTTTTGGTCAAAATTTGCCTTCGTAACTTAAAATTAAATTATTTATTTTTTGTAGGAAAATTAAGATTCTTGCTTGAAAATGCATCTTTTTGCTTGAAAATTGATATATTTTGATTCAAATTTATGTTTGTTTTCTTTGTTACAAAAATGTGGTTGTTACCATTTTTTTTCTTCGAGATGCATCAATTTAGTTCTAAATTCATATTTTCGGTTAAAAATTCAACTATTTTGTAAAACATTATTTTTCTTTTTATTTAATGTTTTATGTTGGAAATTGATCTCCTTTAGTTGAAAAATCGTATAGTCTAAACAAAATTAGTACTTTATGAATTGAATTTCATAATTTTAAAAAAGTTTTTTTTTGGTTTAAGATTCGAATATTTGTTCAAAAATGGACTTTTTTTTGTTGAAAACTCGTGTTTTTGGGTTAAAATATTTTCTTTTTGACTTGAAAATTGAAAAATTTGGTTCCAATTTTTGTTTCTTAACTGAGACATCTTTCTTCATAACATTTTGTCATCTTGGTTTGAAACTTCATCCCTTAGGGTCTTTTTCGACAAAAAATTAATTTTCTCGCTTGGAAATTATATTATTTGGTTAAAAATCAATTTATTTTTTTATAAATTTGATAGCAAACTTTTTTTACTCCTTCACAGTCAGGCGAAAAAGGCATATAGTGCCAAACATGTTTTCGAAGAAAAACACTTCAGAATCACGCGATATTTGCAGGGTCAATGTTGTTGGAGTCGCTGAAACCAAATATGGAGATGAATTTTTAAGATTCAAAATGGCAGATCCAACATGGCGGATATGAAATATTGAATATGTTTGGGTCATGACAATATCGGTGATTGTTGGGTTTTTGATGTCGCTAATTGCAAATCTGGTGTGAGATTTTCAAATTTGAAAATGGCGAACCCAGTACGGTGGATATGAATTATGAACAATTTTCGGACCTTGATCATAATGATGATGCTTATTTACAAATCGAAATATGGCGTTGTATTTTTAAAGTGCAAAATGGCAAATATAATATGGTGGAACAAATTTTTTTTCAAAATTTAGAACATTGTAATTTATTTGAACTCATCTTACACTTGAGCTTATTTCGACTTTTTTTTATTGCTTACATTCAGCTTACATTTGACATCATATTTCGATTCAGGGATCTAAAAACCCTAAGTATTATCAATTTTATTAGGGTTCGAACACAATTAACAATTGATGTCCACCACATTGGATCCGCAATTTTAAATTTTGAACATAAAACCCAAAAAATGATGTTGCACCCAAAAAATCCTGATATGAAATAAAATCGTATGTTCAATCACTTTTAAATCCGACCACGTTAAATAATGTTCTTCTGAAATGCCCGCATATACGTCATGATGCAAAAGTGGCAAGAATATTTTTTGCCCATATATGTGTCACTGATAGTTAAGAGGTAAAAGATAAATCACGAGAGATTAACTCAACTCATTTTATTCAATATAGTTTTAGTATTTTTCAATCCATTTTTAAAACGCGACTTCATTAATAGTTTTTTTTTGTCTTTTTACAGAAAAATCAGGTAACCTGAATAGAAGAAAAACAAAATATGTAGATACAGCTGCTGAGCTAGATGATCAGGCTCGTAGGGATGATCAAAAAACAACTCTAGTTATTGGCACGCCTGCACGTGCGATAAAAACGTCGTGGCCCTCGTGAAAAACCTCGCTGTTCATGGGTGCCATGCTGGATTTGAGCTCGAGTGCGCGATAGACGAAACTGGGGAAAAAGCACACAAAATGTTTTTAGACCATTATAAAGAAGGAGATCTACCTGATGCACCTAATACTACTCTTTCATTGTTTAACGAACAACACGCCAGTGGCTCTTACCTTTCACCTGAACAAGAATTTACTAATCGTTATAACAAGGAACTAATATATGACACAGTTCACAAAAGAGTCCTCGACCCTTTCGTCCAACAATACCAACAACAGATGAACCAACAGCATCAAGATCTCCAGGATCATTCTGGGAGTTCTGGATCGATTTCAAAGGTTCTAGCGGCATACAATCGGTATCAAAATTTATTTTAAGGTGGGGGATCAATCTGATGAATCGGGATTGGGCTCTAGTAATAATAATCCATATACTTCGCCCCGAATGACGCGATTGGAAGATGTAAATGCACAGTATAATATTCAACCTCCTGAGCATCTTAATTTCGAGGAAAATTCGTCGCAAAATAATTCCTCAGCTACAGCGTTAATTGATAATTACAATATACATCTGAGGCGAAAGTATGGGGATCGTTCAAGAGGTTCTAGTTCGGGCTAGAACTTCATTAGTTCTTAGATATAACAATAATGTAAGTCATAGGTGATTTTACTTACCACTTTTTGTTATCGTAAACAGGCATTTATTATTAAAACACACGCTTGTTTTATTTTATGTAATATGCATTGAAATAAATACATTTTTCCCTGAAAATATTCTATCAATGGTGTTTTATTTTCAATCAAACTTGTCTATTATAACAAGACAAAGACACTAGCTAGGGACAAACGACTATTTAGTGGCACCCGTGGATGAGTTTTTATATTTTTTAGAGAAATTAATGTAAATCAAAATTTAAGTAAAGGCTTAGTAAATATTAGCATGCTTTAATATTAAATTACACATAAATATGTCCGGAAAATAATTTTCAAAGGAATTTATAAAAAATATTCAAAAACCGATGCTGCCATCAAGACGCTCGCCTCTTGCTGTTACACTTTCCTACGCAGGCAGAGCGTTCAGCAAGTACAAGTGAGTCGGTGCATTTTCGTTTTTTTTAAAACTAATATTGTACAAAAGAAAGTCTAAAATTTGAATTGGCTAATTTTTATGTCGGTCAAAAGTGCGTCTGGAGGGCAACGGTTTAGATAATTATTCATTATGAACAATAATATTAATCAAGGATTAAGGAAAATGTGTTTCAAGAAGAATAAGTCGTGTTTGGAGTGAAAAAACGTTATATTTGAAAAGTGTGTTGTTAGAGTCGCGCGTCCGTGAATCGCTTGGAGGTTAGGGGGTCCCGGAGCATAGCCATACGCGTATATAAAATAATAGCAGACTATATTGGATACGGTATGGTCTATGGTCCTAAAGTATTACACCAGTTCGTTACAAGAGCCATTTTTAATAATGTTCTAGTAATAAATTGCATGATACAATTTGAGCTTATAAGCCATTGACGTTTTGTGCCAGTCACATCGTTTTACCCACTGCTCCAAGTATTTAACTAATTGAATTTTTATAAAAGTACACAATATTCCTATTTGAATACTATTAAGAAATAGTTATTGTACATTTTCTACTTATTTGCTTCATCAGTAACAAATATCAACAATTTTAAGCCCTATTACGGTTTTTGTCTCTGAACTGTTCCAAACGCCTATTTGGACCTGTTAATGCCAGGGAAAAACACTGTCATTAAGAGGTGCATAGGTATCATAAAAACCCAATAAAAATTAACAAGCAATGTGAACATTACTGCCATCACGCTTTTCATATTAAAAGCAACTGCAGAGTTCGTGCAGGGAAAAAATTTGCACATATTTTTTCCCGCAGGAAATTTTTGGTGAAGATAACTAGAATTTCGGTAAAATATTTCACCTACTATTTGTATTTTTTTACTTTCGTAAGGTTGCGCCAGGCAGTCAACAACGAATGATTAAAACGTGGTGAAGAGAAGTCAGTCAAATAAACAGATAATAGTCTTAATAATTATTCCAATATACTTTTTTATTTGTTTGCCTTCAAGAATTTTAAAGGTTTTTAACAAGATCATTTATCTTTATCATTATTTCAACACATAGGTGGCAGAAACGAAATTTACAAAGAAACCACAATGACTTATCAAAGATCAAACTGGAGGGAAATTGTGATCATTTGAAAAATTTCTTAAATTACAGTATTTCTTTTTTACTGTATATCCTAGTTTCAATCGAAATCGGACGGTTATAAATTTTTTAAAGTTTCTAGAAATAAAAAAAATTGAATATTTTGTAAGATTAAATTTTAGATTGCCGAAATTTTCGTGTGCCTTTCAAACAATTCAAAACGTGTGAAAATTTTAAGAGATAGAAAATTGGAAATTTTATAACAAATGTATTAAACCTTTTTTATCATAGTACATGAAAAAGATGTAAAGGATAATTTATTTAGATTATTATTGTTAATAAATAACATTTAAAACAGTGAAAACAAACATATTACATAACCAGAATCAAAATTTCGGAGTGCAGATTATAGAGATAATTAAATAAGAATATTTAAATAGTGCTTTAAAAATAATGAGTTTCAAATTCAGAGACTGTTTAAGATCTAAGTCTTAAAATTCGAAATAATTAAATTTTTTGAAGTATCTTTTTAAATTATTTTATTTTAAACGTGTATTCAAGATAAAAAATACTTTCGATTTTATATACTAGACAATTTCGAACAATTTAAACTATAAGTTATTTTTCATCGTTTTTGAGACTTTGGGGTCAGACTGATGATTCTAATGTTTGTTGTTATCAGAGGTTTATTGTAATGAATTTTTTTTTAAATTAATGGACTTTACAAAATGATAACCAGGAGTTATAAGCAATAACTTTAGGATTTTAACCCTACTATATACCACTTTTCCCCCTCCAATGCTTGTAAGATAATCTTTTATTATCCTCATAAAAAATATTATAGGAAACATAGTGTAGATTTTGAGGGAGGAGAGTCATAAAACGTTTTTAATATGCTAATCCAATTTTACTAAAAGTAGCATTAGAAATCAAAAAGGATAAAGGCGCCTTCTTTTTTCTACGAATTTTAATTTATGAGAAATTAATAAATTAATAAGCGACAAAAATTGAACAACCTAAGAAAAACTGTTAATATATGTATTACAAAAATATTAGTTTTCAATAATTTATTAAATTTTTCCTACCATTCCGAAAAGTTAAAATTGATGCCAAAGAACTTTATTCGTTATTATTTAAAGATAATTTAAATTTTCACTCGCGTGTTTCTAAACTTTAGTTAATAAAACGAACCAATTTTTGTTTGTCCAGTCATCCTAGAAATTCGGGAAGACTATTCTATTCCCTTTTCCAGCTTCGCCAATTTTTCAGAATAAATGTAGGCAATCGCAGAAAATCACTCCTTTACTCGAAAAAACTATGATTACTTATAATATTCTTTTAAAACAGTGTAACTCATATTTTAATTACATTTATTTAAATATATAAGAATATTATTCTATTAATTTTTCAACTGCAATGAAGAAATTGTCAAATTAATATCACAAAACTTCCAAGAACTCGATATAAGTGAAAAAATAAAATGTGCAAATTACACATTTTTATCGTATATTTCTCGAAAAACCCTCAAATTTTTATTTTTAGATGAATAGCAGCTATTTGGTTTTTTTTTTATTTTCTTCGTGGATTTCAAAGACTTGAAGAATCTTTTACAATTATCAATCATGACAAGTTAATTGTTTTTAATATTTCTAAACTACCCGAAATTGCACATTTGAGCCTTATTCAAACAATATCTATTATACCGATGCTATACTAATTATCTCAATAAAATAGAGGTATTTAAGAATACGTTTAAATAAATAAATAATACATTTAATGTAAAGAATGGACCTTAGTATTTCTTTGATCATATTCTACGTATAAGATATAGAAAAATAAATAAAAATGTTATATGTCTTCTTCAAAAATGAACAATAGAACAGAACTTTGACCAGATTTGGCTTATGTTAGTCAAATTCGAGAAATAATTCCCCATTTACTGACAGACAAAAGCTTTCAATTTTTAATAAATAAGCTTCAGTTAAAACAATCGCTAAAACAAAGATTTTATATAGCTGAATTAAGAATGTAGGATCTCTGAATATGGGGCTAATGTAATAGGATTAATTTTAATGGAGGTTTTGTAAGTTATCGTTAATTTAACAGTTTACCTCATAATTAAATCGATCATAAGCGTCTATTTCAAACGGAAATAAATGGAACTAATAGCACTACTGATTTTTAAACTTTAAAAAAATTTTTAACTTATTAAGTTTCTCCTTATTTGTTATTAATCAAAGATTTATACTTGAAACTTCTTTTCTGTCTGACTTCTAAAACTCATGACATGACTACCTAATTCAATGATTTTAAAATTCTTCGAATCGCGGTATAACGGTTTGATTTTTCCAGAAAAAAATATCTTTATGAAACAACATTTTAATTTGATGGAATTGATATTTAATGTTTTCCTGTTTCAACTATAAATCTTTTCCATCTATTATATGCTATACGCTTCTTCAAAGAGAAAAAATAAAAAGTTATCAAATTTCAATACGTTGACATATATTTTCTCGTTGTTATCTTTATATTTACATTAGTCGCTGAACATTGTTGCCCTCTTCTATATTCTAAACGAGTTTTATCTACTCGTACGTATGAAGAAGATGAAGCCACTTTTCTGTGGTCTGGTCCACGTCTTCATATTTTTCTTCACTGAAATTGGTAAATATTATAAGGATAACATATTTTTTCAATATTTATTAAATGTAGTTCCTCAGTCAATATCAAGAGTTTCGAAAAACAGCAGCTTCTTTTCATGGAATCTGATGTTTGCTGTTAAGTTTTCAGTACTCAGGAATTTTATGTAAATTTAATTGACAAGAATTTTCATTAACCCCTTCACAGTCAAGCGAAAACGAACTTATCGCGCAGTTGTCAAAAATCGAGAAAAGGTGGCCAAAAGTATCAAATGTTCATAAAATTGGCCAAATTCTGTTACTCATCGGTTTATGGAATCACTGATTACGAATTTGATGTCAAAAATTCCGAAAACAAAATGGCAGATACAATATGGCGAACGATTATCTTCAATATACTTTTGATTTTCTTAAAGATTGGTATAAGGGGGTTTTCAAGGTCGCCGATTACGAATCCGAAGTCAAAAACTAAGAAAAAATCCAGATCCAATATGCTGGGCTAGTATGCTAAACTAACTTTCGATTCTTTTTAAAATTGGTGTAAAGGGGTTTTTAAGCTCGCTGATTATAAATTCGCTGTCAAAAATAAAGAAAAATTAGAAACCATGAATCCAGTATGGCGGACCTTTATAAAGGTCCTAAAAGGTCATGACCTACAGTCTGTCAAGTTAAAGCGTGGGTGGCTTTACTCGCAGTCGGTAAGGTGTATCGACATGATTTTGGTGTCAAAATATTAAGAAGAGCTCCCTC
>NC_046660.1:36566962-36585420 GCF_010883055.1 Belonocnema kinseyi | reverse complement strand
AGAGGGAGCTCTTCTTAATATTTTGACACCAAAATCATGTCGATACACCTTACCGACTGCGAGTAAAGCCACCCACGCTTTAACTTGACAGACTGTATACACGGTTTTTGTTCACACGTTTATCATCAACGTGGAGTATGACTTGCGTACAATAATTTTTTTCTTAATTACACACATGTGTAATTTAGAACATATTTTTTAATGCAGATTTGTTGATTGCACATATAAAGGATAAGTAAACATTATTAGGTTAGCATTATTTTTATTAATATACATATGGGGCAGAGTACTACAAGTGAACCCACCTAAAATTATTGTTTTTTTTTACCGGTTTGAAACTTGGATGAATTATAGCACTAATGGATCTATAATAATACACCAAACCAGTTGTCAATATACAAAGGCTACAAGTTTTCACTTTTCAGGTTATGGACCTTTAGGTAGCTTGAAATTAAATTTGAGACTGAACTCAAAACCACAGCTATCCGCAGCTGGTTTTTTGATACGTAATAGGGAAAAGCCTAATCATTATCTTAAATTAAATATCTCGTTGGAACTCAGTGGAAAATTTTTTCTGTTTATCAGATTATATTACTTTTCCTTTTTCCTTCGAGATGATTTAAATCGATTTTGAAATGTTTTTGTAAATTACAATAAATAAAATCATTATTTACCAATTAAATAATTTTGAAGTATTTACTTTTCAGAGGCCTTATTCATTCTTTGGCGTAGCCGTTTTTCACTTGTTTCAAACTCTCTGAATACATAATATTCGTTGCTGAGACGTACCTATAAGTAAAAAAACCTTAAAAAATAATAATTTTGCGAATTTTCATCACCTTTTTCTGATTTTTGACCACTGTGGATAGTGTCAAAAATGTTTTTTGTAGAAAAAAACAATTCAGAATCACGTGATATTTAATGGTTTCGGATTTTCATAAAATTCCTAATACTTAGGGCTTGTAGTCGCTAAATAAAAATATTGTGTTGGATGTTCCAAGTTCGACATGGCGAATCCAATATGGCAGACATGAATTATTAGAAATATTCGGATATTGATAAAATCTTATGTTTAATGTTCAAAATTCAAAACCGCGGAATCCAATATGTAGGACCCAAATTCTCAAAAATGTTTAGAACTTTATCAGATTGTTCATATTTACGCAATTTTAAATATAAAACGTTTAACATATATCATGGTGCAAAAGTGGCACGAATTTTTTCGTCCATATGTGTGCCACTGGCAGTGAAAAGGTTGAAATAACTTAAAATCTTGAAAATATTTATAAATGCCATAAATCCTTTATAATAACTGGAGGCCCTAGTCGCAATTCATAATTCTGCCTTCACACCCACTGTGCCCTATACCGTCGCGAAACCTGGACTTACCAATAAAAGGATGAGAGTAAAATTAAGGTGGCTGGCATGCAATTCCTTTACAATGTATGCGGTAAAACACTAAAGGACAAAGTATGGTATAAATTTCAAAGAATGTAATACTATTTGTTTTAATAATAGATTTAATGCTTTCACGATGATTCATTTTGAACATTGCAGTTCACGAAACGTCGGCAACATTCTTTGTTTTTTACACGATTGGAACCTGAGAGATCTCTTTTTATCAATTGTTTTGATACTTGGCAAATTTAGAGACAATTTCGCCTTGTATATCGCCTTGAAACAATTTCGTTCTCTCTTTTTCATCTGTTTTATTAACTTTATCAAAATTCAACATTAATTATGCACAAACGCTGCTTCAAGCAACTAGTACGTTAACTCATCGTTAACATCTAGATCGTGTAGATCAGATATGATGAGTTTTATATATATCAGCAATCTTTTTACAGAATCATCGAGAAGACGAGAAAATGACTGGGTCCCATCTTCTCCTAAAAATGATGAGGTTTTGACTGCAGATGAAATAGAAAGCCTACTAAATGATTTGGGTTCTTCGGAAAATTTACATGGCGGGCATTTTGGACACCATACGTATATGCCTCCGACTCGCTTAGAACATACTAACCAGGATCTTCAACCTGTACCAAGAAAACACAGTGAGTGGAAAATTTATGTTGGGAAAGGAGGGGGGGGGGGCAGCGCAACAAGTTAACAGTCAACAATTTCTTTTAAGTTATTAAGATATTGAATTGATCCAGTTTTTTCTCATTTCGAGTTCTACATTATTTTATATCATATCTCTATAAGTATTAACCACATGAAATAAACAATGATTTGGTAATTTAATTATTTCTAACATGATGTATTTCGTTGGCTTTGCCCCTCACCATGCATACTAACCGAATTGATAATAATAATATTTAATAGTTTCTTTCATGTAGTCCACAAGATAAGTTGTTGTTCTATATTGCCGATCATTTATCGACGAAACTTGTGACACATGTTTCACCTAAGCACTTGTAAATATTATTTTCGTCGGGCCTGCCCTTTTGGACAAGCCTCACTTATTTATGAGAATTATTATATTTTGGACTTACATTACGTCTAATTAATATAATTAGATTTTGTGATATTATTTTCTCTATTAAAATATCAATTTTTTATACTGTAAGTATTGTCAATAAAGTTGAAAACTTTATATTTCTTTCAGCGAAACTTTTATTCTTTCGTGGAGAAAACTGTTTTCTGTATAAGTTTTCTTTTGCAAAGTAAATTCTCAAGATTTTAGTAAGCAACACTATCTCCCTGATAAAATAGATTTATTTTATGCAAAGTAGAACTAAAATTGTTAAATAATAGCCATACTATAAGGAAAATCAACTTTGCCCCACTGGTTGGCGCTGCCCCCCCCCCCTTACCCTTTTCTGTTGAAAATGTATGGATTTCGTTGCAAATTTAAATAAATTATAGCAGGAAAATGCTTTTCTGCATTCGAAACTTAATGTTCAATTGAAAATACAACTATTTAATTTTCCGCCAAAAAATTATCTTTTTCAATTTCAAACTAAATTACTTGGGTGAGATTCCAACTAGCTTACGATAATTTTATTTTCCCGTTTGAAGGTTCTGGATTTCAGTTGAAAATGGTTGAGTTGAAAATTAAATTACATTCTGAAAATTTCGTTCTTTCTTTTTAAAAATTTATGTAAAAAATATTTAATTTAACTGTTTCCTTATTGGTCAAGATTTATCTTCCTAACTTGAAATTAAATTTTTTTGCAGGAAAATTAATATTCTTGCTTGAAAATGCATCTTTTTGCTTGAAAATTGAAATATTTTAATTCAAATTTATTTTTGTTTTCTTTGTTACAAAACTGAGGTTCATTTTTTCTTGAAGATGCATCAATTTATTTCTAAATTAATCTTTTCGGTCAAAAATTCAACTATTTTGTATAGAATTATTTTTCTTTTTCTCTCATGTTTTATGTTGGAAATTGATCTCTTTTAGTTGAAAAATCATATAGTCCAAACAAAATTCGTGCTTCAAGATTTGAATTTCATAATTAAAATTTTAATTTAAATTAATACAATAAATAAATATTATAATATATAAATAATATAAATAAAATTTAATTTTAAATGTAATTTTTTGTTTTTGGTTTAAGATTCGAATATTTGTTCAAAAATTGACTTTTTTGTTGGAAACTCGTGTTTTTGGATTAAAATATTTTCTTATGTTATGACTTGAAAATTGAAAAATTTGGATCCAAATTTTGTTTCTTAACTGAGAAATCTTTCTTCATAACATTTTGTCATATTTGTTTGAAACTTCATCCCTTAGGGTCTTTTTCAATAAAAAATTAATCTTCTCGCTTGGAAATTATATTATTTGGTTAAAAATTATTTTCGGACCTTGATAAAAATGATGATGCTTAGGATCTCGGGGTTCATGAATCGAAATCTGGTGTTGTATTTTTAAAATGCAAAATTGCAGATCTAATATGGTGCAACAAAATTTTTTCAAAATGTAAAACCTTGTCATGTATTTGAACTCATCTTACACTTGAGCTTATTTCGACTTTTTTTATTGCTTACATTCAGCTTTCATTCCACATCGTATTTCGTTTCAGAGATCTAAAAACGCTAAGTATTGTCAATTTTATTAGGGTTCGAAAATGATTAACAATTGATGTCCACCATATTGGATCCGCAATTTTAAATTTTGAACATGAAACGCAAAAAATGATCTTCCACCCAAAAAATCCTAATACGAAATAAAATAAAATCGTATGCTCAATCACTTTTAAATCCGATAACGTTAAATAATGTTATTCTGAAATGCCCGCATATGTGTTATGATGCAAAAGTGGCAAGACTATTTTTTTCCCATATACTAGGCAGTCTGATAAGTCCCTAAAAAATAACACACGGAGACGTTTTTTTGCCAAAATTGGTTTTATTTTTCAACATACTCTCCTTTTAGGTCGATACAGCGAGTCCAACGATTTTCTAACTTTTTGATACCGTCCAAAAAGTACTCGATCGGAAGGTCTCCAAAATACGCCTCAGTTTCAGCTATGAGCTCCTCATTTGAGTAAAAACGCTTACCGGTGAGCCATCTCTTCAGGTTAGGGAACAAGTAATAGTCGCTGGGGGCCAGGTCTGGTGAACACGGTGACTGAGGAACCAATTCGAAGCCGATTTCATGCAATTTTGCTTGTGCAACTAAGCATGAATGAACAGGCGCATTGTCGTGATAATAAATCGGTTTTTTCTTCTTCAAATGCGGTCGTTTTTCGGCGATTTCGATTTTCAATCGGTCCAATAATGATGAATAGTATGCTCCGGTTATGGTTTTACCTTTTTCAAGATAGTCCACGAATATTATGCCATGTGCATCCCAAAATACGGAGGCCATAACCTTTCCGACCCATTGTTGCGTATTTGGACGCTTCGGAGCACTTTGGCCCGGTGGAACCCACTGTTTTGTCTGTTGCGTTGACTCAGGAGTGTAGTAGTGGATCCAGGTTTCATCCATGGTTATGAATCGGCGCAAAAACTCTGTCGGCTTACGCGGAAATAATGCCAAATTCTGCTAGGAAGTTGTCAGACGAATTCGTTTTTGGTCCACTGTGAGCAAACGCGGCACCCATCGCGCGCAGAGCTTCTTCATGCCCAAAGCTGAATGCACGATATTGCCCACACGTTCCAATGATATGCCTACAGCATTAGCTACCACTCTCAATTCCACTTTGGGATCATTCAACATCATATCATGGATTTTTTCGACATTTTCTGGTATAGTGACCTCTTTTGGGCGCCCAGATCGTTCAGCATCAACTATGCTCGTACGGCCACAACGAAACTCGGTAAACCACTTATGAATCGTTCCAAACGACGGTACAGAGTCCGGGTAATACTTATCCAGCTTGGCCTTGGTCTCGGATATCGTTTTCTTGCGAAGATAGTAGTGTTTGATCAAAACTCAAAACTCAGATTTTTCCATATTAAAAAAAACTCGGAGGTTATTCGCTTCTCAATGCTGTAACTTGTAAATGCGTAAACATAAATGGCTGAAGTTTTGACAGGCGTCATTTGAAGGATCAAGCTTGACGAAAATGGTTCACATTAGTGAATACTAATGCCATCTCTTAGAATTTTCAGGTACTTATCAGACTGCCTAGTATGTGCCAATGAAGCTTAAAAGGTTAAAGATAAATCACGAGATATTAACTTAACTCATTTTATTCAATACGGTTTTAATATTCTTCAGTCCATTTTTGAACCGCTAATTCATCAATAGTTTTTCTTTGGCTTTTTACAGAAAAATCAGGTAACCTGAACAGAATACAAACAAAATATACAGATACGGCTGCTGAGCTAGATGATCAGGCTCGTAGGGATGATCAAAGAACAGCTCTAGTTATTGGCACGCCTGCACGCGCGATAAAACGTCGTGACCCTCCTAAAAAACCTCGTAATGTTCGTGGGTGCCGTGCTGGATTTCAGCTCGAGTGCGCGATAGACGAAACTGGCGAAAAAGCACACAAAATGTTTTTAGACCATTATAAAGAAAGAGATCTACCTGATGCACCTGATACTTCTCTTTCGTTGTATAACGAACGATACGCCAGTGGCTCTTACCGTTCACCTGAACAAGAACTTATTAATCTTTATAACAAGGAACTAAAATATGACATAGTTCCCAAAAGAGTTCTCGACCCTTCCGTCCAACAATACCACCAACAGATGTACCAACAGCATCAAGATCTGCAGGATTATTCTGGGGGATCTGGATCGAGTTCAAAAGGTCTAGCGGCATACAATGGGTATAAAAGTTTATTTAAGGTGGGGGATCGATCTGATGAATCTGGATTGGGGTCTGGCTCTCGTTCAAGAGGTTCTAGCTCGGGCTAATAATTATTTATTAGTTTTTAGATATAACAATAATGTAAGTCATAGGTGATTTTACTTACCACTTTTGTGTTATTGTAAACAGTCTTTTATAATTAAAACACACTCTTGTTTTATTTTATGTAATATTAATGGAAATACATACAATATTCCCTGAAAAATATGATACCATTGGTGTTTTATTTTCAATCAAATTAATAAAGCAGTTAAATTTAAAATATCTTTATGTGCTACTTTTCAACAGAATTCTGTTTTAGATTAAAAATTTTTTTTACGGTTGAGCACATTTTCATTTTTCATAATATTTGATAATATTCTTTTCACTAATAATTCATTAATAATAAAAAGTTTTAAAAAATTTGTTTGTGCACAATATTTATTTTCAATCAAATCAAGACACCACCTAGTGACAAAAAACTAGTGAGTGACATTGTGGATGAATTCTTTTATTTATTATAAAAATTCATGGAAATCAACATTTAAATAAAGGCGTAGTAAAGAGTAGAATGCTTTAGTATTAAATTGCATATAATAATTATAATTAATATTCTGGGTTGAGACCGTCACAGCCCCTGACGCTTAGGTGATCCCAAAACCCTCTCCATAAGGAGAGGACCACAGCCACGCTGTTGGCTAATGTTTCAGACTCACTGATGCAATAACTGCCTGTGAGTGTTGCACGTTTCCCCGCAATCGCAGGACAGTGATAGTGAATATAAGTGGAAGTGTCACTATCCTTTCCGCACAGACGACAAAGGGAACTTTCTTCAAGCCCTGTCTTATGTCTGTGATACCGGAGGTTTCCATGTCCTATAAACATTTCTGTTAGGACTTTGACTTCATTCTTCACGAGCTTAAATATTTCTTTCACTCGATGAGGGTTTAGCTTTGAGCCCAAGAGTGTTTTAGCCTGTATGCAGCCAGAGACCGAATCCCACTCATTCTAATGTCCTCCGTCAGCCAACTGTTAGTATCTTCAGTGCCCAACCTGCTGGAAATGTCTGCAACTGACTCAGGTCCAGTAAATTTTTCCTTTGCTGCTAGCTTTGCTAACCTATCTGATATCTTATTGCTCCTGATGCTACTGTGCCCAGGGATCCAGAGCAGAGTGACTCGGTTTTTTGTCGCTAGTTTATTCAGTGACTCAAAGCATTCCCATACCAGCAGTGAGGTGGTCGTTGTTCTATTCAACTTGTCCAGTCTAGCCGCCTCTGCTCCTTTCTCGATATCAGTGCATAATTCGTCCAGCTTTCATGCTTTGCCTTACGTATTACACTCCTATACTCATTCCTCATCGATGTAAATGGAGTCCATAGTTCCCTCGTTTTGCCAGAACTGGCACGTCTGTACCTCGATCTGGTTCGCCTGCGAAGCTCTTCGAGTTTCGCATTCCACCAGTTTGTCTCTCCAGCCTTTCGGACTTTTAAAGTCGACAATTACTTTCATAAGTGTATTTGATGGCTTCCGTGAAAACCTCGGCCACCATATCTAGGGTATTCACGTCTCTAATTGACCTGGGCATCACTGAAAGTGCGCTTCTAATTTCTGTGGAAAATTGACCCCAGTCCGTTCTTCTTGGATTTCTGCCCCATTTAGGGCCGATGGTTACAGCGAATTCCAACACGAACTCTATCAGTGAGTGATTTGAGAGACTGGGTTCATCTGAGACTGCCCACTTCTTGATGTTATCTATAAAACTACTGATACAGATAGTGATGTCAATGACTTCCTCCTTGACCGAATTATAAAACGTCGGGGTGTTCCCCATATTAATAATATCTAAGTCAATGGTCATTAGGTATTCCAATAGGTCATCACCTCTTCAGTTGATGTCCGTGCTACTCCACAAAGTATGGTGGGAGTTAGAATCGCACCCCAGCAGAAGAGAACCTTTACCTTGCAGTATTCCACCAGTGTATGTACCTCTACCGATTAATTGTTATCGCTGTCATATGGAAAGTAAGCAGATCCCATGACTCGCCTTCCTATTCCTTCAAGATCCGTGACTATCACCATCGGGTCTCTGGAACATATTTCAAGCAGCGGGACAACGTTAACTACTTTCGCCAGTATGCAAACCTTTGGATTGGCCACCTTGGGGTCCCTGCAACAAAAACTAGCCCTCCTAAGCCCCTAATGGTATCTCGAACCTGCGTGCCTCACAGCCATCCCCCTCTAAAAAACTGCAGACGCGCCTTTGCTATGATGCAAGTTAATCTAGGTAATGGTTAGACCGGGAGCAGTCATTTAGGTCTAATCATGATCTTCTTGTCCACCGACAGGCTCCTCCTGCCCTCGCTGGCAACTTTAAATTTGACCTGTCCAAAAAGGTAGAAGGGCCTGATTTTGAAAGCCGCAAGGGGCCTCAACTGTGACTCAGACATTTGCACAACTAGGAGATGTTTGAATTCTGTAGCTGTGTCTTTTTCCTGAGGCCTATCGTGCCTGATGATCCGCCAGGACGCTGTCTTAAGTGACCAGTTGAATCCCTCCAGTCGACGGAGAACCACATGCAGGTCTATCAGTTCATCTGGGAACAACGTTGTAGCCTTAACCATCCTCTGAAGCAACTCAACTCCACCCACCTTAAGAGATGCGCCTTGCCAAGGCCTTGTCTCGGCCAAAGCCTTGCGCAGCCCAGCTTTAACCACTGGATCAACTGACACAAATACAAAGACCCCTGCCCATCAGAAATGAGTCTTGAATTTTGACCATTGACCTGGGGACACTCTTTCGAGTGCCCTCTAGGTAGCCTCCCTGAAGAGCTCTAACTGCTCTGTAGTGAGCAGCGAGTCCGGGTATCTCGTAATCGTCACCACCACAGTCAGGGGGTCAGTCCTCTGAGCGGCCGTCAGTCCAACCCCCGACAACCCCCTGTTCGTCGGTTGCTGAACCGCTTTGTGCCTCTTCACAGGCTCGCCCCCCCCCTCCCTGGAGGGGTACCCTCTGAGCCCCTTCCTCGATTTTGAGTCTCAGTGGTCGTGGATGTGCCAGGTTCTATAGCTGCTCAACTAGTCCGCTGCGCTTGTCTTCTCAGTCTCCTTTTCAGGGAACCGCTTATGCGTTTCTTCTTGTTGGACGACTGATTAGCCACTCCCGTTCCAATAGCCTCATTCAGAGCGGTTGTCACGCCCTCAGCTCCCGGAAGAGCTAGGGGCACAGCCACCGCCTGAATTAGGCTTGCCAACAGCACACAAAATGTTGTTAGACCATTATAAAGAAGGAGATCTACCTGATGCACCTAATACTACTCTTTTATTGTATAACGAACGACACGCCAGTGGCTCTTACCTTTCACCTGAACAAGAATTTACTAATCGTTATAACAAGGAACTAATATATGACACAGTTCACAAAAGAGTCCTCGACCCTTTCGTCCAACAATACCAACAACAGATGTACCAACAGCATCAAGAACTCCAGGATAATTCTGGGAGTTCTGGATCGAGTTCAAAGGTTCTAGCGGCATACAATCGGTATCAAAATTTATTTTAAGGTGGGGGATCAATCTGAATAATCTGGATTGGGCTCTAGTAATAATAATCCATACACTTCGCCTCCAATGATACCATTGGAAGATGTAAATGCACAGTTTAATATTCAACCTCCTGAGCATCTTAATTTCGAGAAAAATTTGTCGCAAAATAATTCCTCAGCTACAGCGTTAATTGATAATTACAATATACATCTGAGGCGAAAGTATGGGGATCGTTCAAGAGGTTCTAGTTCAGGCTGATTGAATTTTAGAATTAAAACACACGCTTGTTTTATTTTATGTAATATGCATTGAAATATATACGAGTACATTATTCCCTGAAAATATTCTATCAATGGTGTTTTATTTTTCAATGAAACTTGTCTATCATAATAAGACAAAGACACTAGCTAGTGACAAACGACTAGTTAGTGACTTCGTGGATGAATTCCTTTATTTATTAGAGAAATTAATGGAAACCAACATTTAAATAAAGACTTAGTAAAGAGTAGAATGCTTTAATATTAAATTGCATATAATTATTATTATTAATATGCTGGGTTGAGACCGTCACAGCCCCTGACGATTGGGTGATCCCGTTTCGTCCCTGTATGAGTTTTAAGCATGGCCCCAAAACCCTCTCCTTAAGGAGAGGACCGCAGCCATGCTGTTGGCTGATATTTCAGACTCACTGATGCAGTAACTGCCTGTGAGTGTTGCATCGTGGATGAATTTCTTTATTTATTAGAGATATTAATGGAAATCAATATTTATATAAAGGCTTAGTAAAGAGTAGAATGCTTTAATACTAAATTGCATATAAACATGTCGAAACATTCATTTTTAAGGAAGTTTATAAAAAATATTCAAAAACCGGTGCTGCCATCAAGATGCGCGTCTCTTTCTGTTACACTTTTCTACGTAGGGAGAGCGTTCAGCAAGCAAAAGTGAGCCAGTGCATTTTCGTTTTTTAAAACAAATATCGTACAAAATAAAGCGTAAATTTTCAGTCGGCTATTTTTTATGACGGTGAGAGTGCGTCTGGAGGGCAAAGGTTTGTATAATTATTCATTATGAACAATAATATTAATCATGGATCAAGGAAAATGTGTTTCAAGGAGAATCAGTCGTGTTTGGAGTGAAAAAACGTTATATTTGAAAATTGTGTTGTTAGAATCGCGCATCCGTGAATCGCTTGGACGTTAGGGGGTCCCGGAGCATAGCCATACGCGTATATAAAATAACAGCAGCCTATATTGGATACGGTATGGTCTATGGTCCTAAAGTATTACACCAGTTCGTTAGAAGAGCCATTTTTAATAATGTTCTAGTAATAAATTGCCTGACAGAATTTGAGCTTATAAGCCATTGACAACATTTTGTGCCTGATTTTTTCTGCTTACTTACTTCATCATGAACAAACATCAACAATTTTAAGCCTTATCACGTGTTTTTATCACTGAACGGTTCCAAACGCCTATTTGGACCTGTTAATGCCAAGGAAAAACCTCTTTCCTTAAAAGGTGGATAGGTTTCATAAACGAATGATAACGAATGATTTAAACGTGGTTAAGAGAAGACAGGCAAAAATTTCTTTAACTGTAGGATTTCTCTTTTACTGTATGTTCTCGTTTTAATCGAAATCGGATGGTTATAAATTTTAAAAAGTTCCTATAAATAACCAAATTTGAATATTTTGTAAGATTCAATATTAGATTGAAAGAAAAATGTAGAGGATAATTTACTTAGATTATTATTATTAATAAATAAAATTTTAAATAGTGAAAACAAACATATTACTTAGCTGGAATCAAAAGTTTGGAGTGCATATTATAGCGATAATTAAATAAGAATATTTGAATAGTGCTTTAAAAATATTCAGTTTTGAATTCAGAGACTGTTTAAGATCGAAGTCTTAAAATTCGAAATAATTTAATTTTTTAAAGTATTTTTTTAAATTGTTTTATTTTAAACGTGTATCCAAGCTCAAAACGCTTTCGATTTGATATATTAGACAATTTTGAACATTTTGAATTTTAAAGTTACTATTTATCGTTTTTTCGTCTTTGGGGTGAGATCGATGATTCTAATGCTTAATGATATCAGAGGTTTATTGTAATGAACTTTTTTGAATTAATGGGCTTGAAAAGATGGCACCCAGAAGTTTTAAGCAAAATTTGTTAATAAAAAGGAATGCCTTACAAGTTATGGAAAACACTTCAACAAATACGTATGAGCAATAACTTTATAATTTGAACACGACTATGACCCACTTTTTCCTCCTCCAATGCTTCTTCAATAATCTTTCACTACCCTCATAAAAAATATTATACGAAACATAGTATAGATTTTCTTTTTTCCATGCCAAAGAACTTTATTTAATATTATTTAAAGATGGTTTACATTTTGACTTGCGTGTTTCTGAACTTTAATTAATAAAACGAACCAATTTTTATTTTTCTAATCATCCCAGAAATTCAGGACGACTACTCTATCCCGTTTTCCAGCTTCCCCAATTTTTCGGAATGAATGTAGGCTATCGCAGAAAATCACTCTTTTACTAGAAAAAATTATAATTACTTATAATATTCTTTCAAAACAGTGTATCTCATATTTTAATGACATTAATTTAAATCTATAATAATATTATTCTATTAATTTTTACACTGCAATGAAGAAATCGTCAAATTAATATTACAAAAATTCCAAGAACTGGATATAAGTGAAAAATAGACATTTGCAGATTACTCATTTTTATCGTATATTTCTCGATTTGCAATTTTTTTGCAATTTTCGAATCGAAATTTTTATTTGCAGATGAATAGCAGCTATTTGGTTAATTTCTAAGTTTTTTAAATTCTCTTCGGGGATTTTGAAGACTTGAAGAATCTTCTACGATAATCAAACATAACAAGTTAATTGTTTTTATTATTTTTAAGCTACCACAAATTGCACATTTGAGCCTTATTCAAACAATATCTATTATACCGATGCTATACTAATTATCTCAATAAAATAGAGGTATTTAAGAATACGTCTAAATAAATAATAGATTTAATGTAACGAATGGAGCTTGATATTTTTTTAATCATATTTTACGTGTAAAATGTAGAAAACATAAATAAAAATGTTATATGCCACTATTCATTTTTACTGCAACGTATCACTCTGGTGCTTTCCTTCACTCCAACCAGTGTCAGAATTTCGCCTAAAACTCTTGCAACACCTATAATTAGCATTAATAAAATTGCTTTTTCTTGATACACTCTTTTACTTCTTGGTTAGTAAAAATTTTTCTAAACTAAAAACTTGCAATGACTAGACTTGATTTTTTTGAATTTTTTTATTAATCTTTGACACAATATAATACTTTTCACTCTTATGAAACTTTCTCATATGACGAGCCATTATTTATTCACAGCCTTTTCAAATATATTATAAGAATTTCACACTTTCTTCAATTTTCAATGGAAAAATGAAAATGTGCTCAACCGTAAAAAAAAATTTTAATCAAAAACAGAATTCTGTTGAAAAGTAGCACATAAAGACCCTACAAGTGCATAATCAAATATAGCCCATTGATCCACTATAATGCGAAAAATCGTTATTTTCTTGGAAACAATTAAAATACAATAAAGTGTCTTTTTGAATGAGAAAAAAGCTATAAAATAAAAAAAAATTGTTTATAAACTGAATTACTTCATTGTTCAAGACAAATTATTTTTACATATTGTCTGCAGAACTCTGTAGGAAAGTAGCGCATGAAGACCAAGAATGGGTATAATATGTTTAAAGTCCATTGATTTATTGTAATTTAAAAATTTTTTAAATTCATTTTTTTTGTAACTTACACAATACATTGAACTTTCAATTATTCCAAGGGCCGCGAAATGTAAGCATTCCGATACTTTAAATCTGCAAGGGCCCCCACCTCTACGCGTATCGTGGGTGATGTTGTCAAGCGATTTTAATTGGCCGTCTCTGCATGTGTGCATGCTTGCAATTACGCTGTTCGGGCCTCTTATTAATTGGTCAGCCACTGACGCGGGTGAGACCGTACAGGAACAGTGGTAGGAGGTGAAGGGGCTTCGCAACTCGGAATAACCAAGCGTGAGATACTTGGAATAAGTGAGCCTTGGAACAAGTGAAAGTTCATTGTATGATCATACTGTTTTAATAGAGTTGAAAATTTTACCTTTTGCGAAAAAGCAAGCTATAAGATTCATATATTATAAACTCCTTCAAGGACTCAATTCATAATTATTCAAGCAGATGGTTATTCAAGGCAAATAATTTTCACAAATTTTTCTAAGTGATTTCAATATCCTATGGATAATTCGAAGAATGTAATAAAGAAACAAATGATTAAATACGAAAACAGAACAGAAAGCAATTTTCTTAAATTAGAGACTGACAATAATTGCAATTTTATATGGAAAATTAGAAAAAATCTATTCTGTTGAAAAGTAAATAATCATACGAAATCCTAAATAATTTTTTTATCTAGCAATTAGTTTGCCCCTATTAAATTACGAAATATATCGACAACTCGAATTAGTCATTTTCTACTTATCTCTAGTGGCTTACTTTTTTTTAATCAAATCTAACTTACATACAAGTTAAAGTTTAAGTTTAGATTAAATGAATAAATAAACGAAATTTTATTTAAATTAACCAATTTTAATTCAGAGAGCAAAAAGCTTAAAAAGTAAAATATACTTGTCTACGCTTCGTTTTATTCTTCTTCAACAAAAGTATTAAAGGCGACTCGATTAAGAGCGAACTAGCACTACTTTAAAGTAAGCTGACGAACACAGATCGGCTCTCACATGCAGAGAAACATGGGCCCGGCACAAAGGGAGAAAAAAATGACTTTTTGGTTCAAAATAACGCACAGCTCACAAATATTGTCCGATTTAGACAAAAAATTTTAAACAGAAGCTTATAAGATTTCTAAAAGAGATGTCGAGCCTAATTTTTAAATTAAGCTTTCAAAATTTTTTATGAATAAAAAAATATTACAACAAAAATGGCCATTTTTCTATTTTACGTTCCTGGTGCTTATCAATGACATGAAAATGATTAAAATCGTCTCACTTTCATAGATTAACATTAGTTAAAAATATTCCAATATTATATAATAAACAAAAGCAACAATTTTATAAACAAACTATTTGTTGAAAGAATTTTTTGTACGATTTTCCATTATTTTGCGCAAGAAATAATAATCTCAAGAAGACATTTCTTCATTAAATGAAGAAATGTCTTCTTGAGATTATTATTGTTAATATTATAAACATATTTTATAAACTAATACATTAATCCAGCATTTTGGACAAAAAAAAATTTTTTGTGTTGTTTTTTTTCGGTATTTTGTTTTCATAAATTAGGAACTTTATGATAATTTTAGAAACATTCATAATTTGTTGATTAATCTAAGGATTTCTTTATAAACAAACTGAATAGACAAATGCATTATTAGTGCCTTTGTCGGCAAAGAAATTTGTTTTTTTTTTTAATGCCAGTCCTTCCAATTCGAAACTTTAAGACAATTTCAGCAACATTTATAAATAGTTGATACATTTTATGATGTTTTAAACAAATGCATAGATAAGGCATTTGTCGAAAGAAAAATTTTTTTCGATGACAACTTTTTTAATTAGGAGCTACATGATAATTTCACTAAAAATTCTTAATAATTTGATAAATTTTTATATTTGAAAAAAATTAATAAGCAAATGCATTATAATGAAGCTGCAGCCTATTAAAAAATGAAAGCATTGAGTTTGAGAAACTTAAACTGAAAGGACTGAGATTGAAAAAAAACTTTTTCGTCAGCAAATGCCCAAATAATGCATATGCTTATTAAATTCGTTTGGAACGTCATAGAATTTATTGACTAAGTATGGCTATTAATGAAATTATCATTAAGTCCACAATTAAAAAGACCGAAATAAAAAAATTCCCTTGACAGATGCGCGAATAATGAATTTGTTTGTTAAATCGGTTCAAAAAAATCATATTTATCAACAAATTATTAATGTTGCTGAATTTCCTATAAAGATACCAATTAAGAAGTCTGACATCAAAAAAATAAAGAATTCCCAATAATGCATTTATTTATTAAAATTGTTTGAAAAAATCATAAAATTGATCAAGAAGTTATTCATTTTTTCTTAAATTATCAGGAAGTTCCAAATAAAAAAATTTGTCATCGAAAAAAAAAACGAATTTTTCTTTCGACAAATGCCTTGTCTATGCTTTTGCTTATTAAATTCGTTTATAAAAATCATTATATTTATCAACTAGTTATACATTTTGCGGAAATTGTCATTAAGTTCTCAACTGAAAGGACTAGCATTGAAAAAAAACGAATTTTTTGTCCAAAAATGGCTGACAAATAGGTGCATTTGTTTATTGAATTTTTCATAGTATTAACAATAAAATGCTCAAAAGGAAATGTCTTCACCATTATATTGTTTTTATCCAAATTTCTTGCAATATAACTTGAAAATACGTATAATTATGGAAAATCGTAAGAAAAATTCTTTAAACAAATAATTTGTTTATACAACATTTCATTGTTTATTATATAATGTTGTAATATCTTTAACTAATTTTACTATATGAAACTGAGGCAATTCCAACCATTTTCACGTTATTGATGAGCACGGGGAAGGTCAAATCGAAAAAATGTCCTTTTATTTCGTCATATTTGTTTATTTATAAGAAAATTAAAGCCTATTTTTTGAAAATCAGACTCAAGGATTCTCTTAGAAGTCTTATAAACTTTTTTTCATTTTTTCGGTCTAGATCAAACAATTTTTGTGTGCTGTACATTGTTTTGAATCCAAAAAGTTATTTTTTTCACTGTGCTGCAGGGCTGCTCTCGTCAGCTAACTTCGCAGTTACGCCAAAGATTTATATTTCAAGATATTTCTAGAGACCCTAAAGTACCAAAAAGTTTTAGAGATTAACATTAATAGATTTCAAGGGAATGCATCGATTTTCTAAAGATTTCAAGTAATTTCAGAATTTTTTCAAGGGATTTTCAAGACAATTTTAAGATTCCATAGCCCGTAAAGGATTTGAAAGGATCTCTCTTAATTTTTACACATTTCAAAGCATTTCAGAAAACTTGAAGAGATTTAGAAACTTTGTATAGAATTTGTAAAAGTTCTCAATGAATTTCGAAGTATTTCAAGGGAAATTACTAAGACTTCTAAAGTTTCCAAAAGGTTTAAGGGATTTCAAAAGATTTATATTGACCCCAAAATTTTTAAAAAGATTTGAATAAATGTCGAAGTATTTTTTTAATATTTTAAAGATCACAAGATTTCATGCTATTTCTGAAGATTTTGGGAGGTTTCACAGAATTTAAAAATATTTGAAGGAATTTAACAATATTTTTAGGGATTTCAAGATTTAAAAAAAAATTGCAATGGCTTAAAACATAATAAAGTATTTAAAATTATTTTCGAAAATTCACGGGGTTTTAGAGTTATTGAGAGTATTGAAATTATTTAACGATTTTATGGACTTTCAAAGAATTTTATGGAATTTCATGAGCCTTTAGAATATTTGAAGGTATTTTAAACAATTTTAATGGGTTTAAAAGATTTTAAAGTTTTCAAGAATGGTCAACCCTCATTTAATAATAAGGTATGATTTTTTTAAGATAAAAAAAAATAATGCCTACAGAATAATTTATATTGACCAAGAAATAAAATAAGGAGAAGATTGTCGTTTTTTTAAATAGTTAAAATTAAATTGAATTTTTCTGAAAATTTGAAACCTGTGGCCTAATGCTAAAATATAAGTTTCTAAAGTTGAAAAAATATTTATAGAACAGTTTATATTGACAAATTAACAAAATTAGGAGAAGTTTAACATTTTTTAAAATTAGTACTAAATTTTGAAATGCTGTAGCTTTCTCAATTGCTTCCTTTATTATAGAAAAACTACTTTTTTATATGAAATTGTGTTAGGAATAATGCATATATTTTCTAATCTCTTGCGAATCAATCAAGTATATGGCAACTTTGTCAGTTACATAATTAAAAGACACGGCGCAGAAAGATGATTGGCCTGCATAATGAAGGAGATGCCTGCAGGTAAAACCAAAGTTTCCTAACTTCACGAATCAGAAAGCGTATGCTTAAAAATTTTACTTTCAACTCAATTTCGATTTTCAGGACTTTTGTGCTTGGAGCCATACAAAAAATGCTGTCGTAATTTTAAATAAAGAAGTTAAAAAAACAATCTAATTCGCCAGTAACTCTAAATTCGAAAATAATATTGTATAATATGGCATATAAAAAAGGTAATTATTCTTACCTTTAATCAGAATGAAAATTTTCTTTTGGAAAATCACGAAACTTCCCCACAATGTGACAACATTTTTCGCTAACTAAAAAAATTTGGTTTCGCATGGTAGATTCAGTCCAAAAGCACTCAAAGCGACAGTTTGCTCTTATTTGAAAACAAACAATTTCTTTTGTGAGTTAAAAGTTACAAAAAAAAAACAAAATTAAATAAATTAATAAAAATGTGGGTGATTAAATAAATAAATCCTACTAGTTAGAGTGACTGATTTTCATTTACAATAAAGTTACTGACTTATCTTACATAATAAAAGTGAAAAATTATTTCTGAATTCATCAATAAATTC
>NC_046660.1:36554666-36566862 GCF_010883055.1 Belonocnema kinseyi | reverse complement strand
TGAAGGCACGTATTTCGACATTTTCAAGAGCGAAAAAAATCACGATGTCATATGAAACTTGAAATGTTTGGTATTGGATATTGTTGACAGATGACAATACACTAATTAGCACAAATGGTAAGTTCCGACAGTGCCTACAAGTGTGCCTACTGGCCGCTAGATGGCAATACCGGTTTCATATGTATACACCTGGTATGTATATGCATATACACGTAATTTAAAAGTTAAAAAACGGTAAAGTTGCTCAGTAGACAGTATGTGTAAAGTTTAAATCATAAAAAAACATTGAAAATGATCAAATTCAGTTTATAGAAAAACGACAAAAGTTGCAATAAAACGTTTAATAACAAAATTTTTCTAAAAGGATATGCATTTTTTTAAGCGGGACAATGCAACTTCGTCTGTTTTAATACCAATGCAAGTTGCGAATTATAATAATATACATTTATGGGAATGATATAAAATTGCAGGGATAAACTCGAGTGCGAAGCACGAGATACGTTATGAGAAGGTTTTCGTTGAAGCCCAAGGAGCTTTAACAAAAGAGAATTCACAATCACCAAATTACTGTTACGAATACTTGAACTATGTAGTTCAAATATTTCGTTGATTGTTCAACTGTTTTGTTGAAAATTTGTCTTTTTTATTGATTCTAACTGTTTTTAATTTTGAATAAAACTATTCTTAGGTGGAAAAGTCACAATTTCTTATACAAAATTAAAATCTCTTTTCATTAAAATATCAACCATATCAACTTACTACGTTTCTCTTTAAGAATTAATCTTTGTTTTCGTTCGAAATTCAACTACTTGGTTGAAAGTTGAACTAATCTGTTAACATTTTTTTCTGTTCTTGATTAAAGATTCATTATTTCAGTGGAAAAATCATATCCACCGTTGAAGATTGATTTATTTTTTCTGGAAATTCGTTCTTTTATTGTTTGATATTTTTTTTACAGTTAAGTATTTTATTTCAAGTTGAATATTTAATTTTTTGAAATATGATTATTCTGTTAAAAAATGGTCTTTATTAGTAGAAAATAAATTTTCTCAGCTAAAAATTCATCTTTTAGGTATATCTTTTAACTACGACACTTCTTGTTAAAATTTTATCTATTTAATTGCAAGAGCTACTACTTGGTTGAAAGTTGATCTTTATGGATAATTTCAACTGCTTAGTTCAATTTTGAAATTCACTATTAAAATGTATTCCTTTGGTTACTCATTCATCATTGTTGTTGAAAGTTCATAAGTTTGGTTAAAAATGTAACTATTTTGTTAAAATTTTCTTTTGGTAAATTAAATTTAATCTTTTTTTAGTTAAAAATTAAACTTTTTATTAAAACTTAATCTTTTTTAGTTGAAAATGCATCTCTTTGCTTGAAAATATAACTATTTTATTCAAAATTGCTTAATTTTTAATTTAGAGTTAGATACACTAATTCAAATTTTAAATTCCATTTTCGGTTAAAATTTGGCAATTTTCATTTGAAAATTTAAAGATTAGATTATTCAAAATTACTAATTTCAGCAGTGACTCGAATTTAATTCTTTTAAAATTCAAATTTTTACGGAGTTGTCAGACGTCAAATCCGCAATGTTTGAATCAGTAACAATTTAGTTCGACTATAACTACTATTTTGAAAGATTAATTTGGAATTTTATTTAATATAGACGGTGAAGAGAAATATCATTTAATGAAAACTATGAAAGAAGACACGGAGAATTCAAAGGAAAAGTAAACAAAACCAGCAACACTATTTTTCATCCTTTGTCTTTGTTTTTGAATAAATCTTGAAGAAAATAATAAGGGGGTCGCCGAAGCTTTGGAAAATTAAAAGTCACAGATGAGTCAGAATGAATTGGAACTCTGTATGTTTTTTGCCTGGCCTACGACCTACTGCAGAGTAGAAGCAATCCCTTTAGGGAATTTCTTGTCACCGTATCATCTTTTGTGGGTTATAAACGAGCACTGGTGCAATCATGTAGAATACAAAAATTGTAACAACAACAAAAATCGAACACGCTAGTAACTGAGAGGCATATTTTGTTCTACCCCCCCCCCCCTCCCACTTTTTTCAAATATAGGTTTGCCCCCTCCAAAAAGTAATGTATCCCAAAATTATCTTCAAAACAGAAAACATGAATTTTTAACAAAAAAGATTTTCTACCAATAGTGATGAATTTTCAATGCAAAATCATACATTAAAAAATAGCTATTTAGACAAGCAGTTGTATTGCAAACCAAATATAGTCAAAGTTTGAAAGTTTAAACCAAGTAGTTCAGTCTTCAAGTCAAAAAGATAAATTTTAACAAAACAGTTGTATTTTTTACCATAAAAGATGACCATCAAAATGGTAGAACCTTTAGCCTACAACGATTTTCAACCAAAAAGAAAAAAGTTACGTTTCTGATTAAAAACTATATTTTTAAACGAAAATAGTTGAATTTTCAAGCCAGAAAGACGAGTTTTTCAGAAGGTAGTTGAATTTTTCATCCGAAGAGTTGAATTTATTAAAAAAAGTACATTCTTGTACGAAAAAAGATAAATTTTTTACTATTTTTAGAAAAATAATTACACTCAACCACATAGATACATTTTCAATTAAGAAAGACGAATTTTAAATGAAATGGTTAAATTATCAATTAACAAAAAATAAGATATTTTCTTACCCAAAAATGAAATCAACAAATTTATAATTTAAATCATTCATTTTCAACCCAAAGAAAAAACATTTTCCAACCAGTCCAATTCAACTATGAATTTTTGAGAAACCAAAATGATCAATATTTTCCACCAAGAAAATTAATGTTTTTACAAAAACTAAAAATTTTCAATAAAAAAAAAACATAAATTTTGAGCCAAATTATTGAATCCAAAAAGGTTCTAAAAATGAAGAAGTCAAATTTTTAATCAAAGAGGCGAATCGTCTACCAAGAAAGATTTTTCAGTTAATGAAGAAAAAATGTCAAGCAAATTGTAGAATTTTCAAGTCAAATGACGAATTTTCTAAAAAAAAGTTTAATTTTTAACATAAAAACATGAATTTTTTTACAAAACAGTTAATGATCAACCAAATTTTTTTTTTTAATTGAAAAAGATTAATTTTTCACAAAATAATTTAATTTTCTACCCGAAAATATGTATTTTTAATAAAAAAAGCTCGTTTTCAACCAAAAAGTTGAATTTCCACTAAAATAGTAGGATTTTCAACTAAAAAATGAATTTTTACAAAAATATGAATTTTCTACCAAATAGGTGAATTCTCAACTTATAAAGGGTAAATTTCCAACCAAAAATTTCCACACAAAAAATGGATTTCTAACAAAGTAGTTTAACTTTTAACCAATTAGTTGAATTTTAGACCAAATAACTGAGTTTAAAACCAAAAATATAATATAATAAATAGAATCTGAATTTGCGATGTCACAATAATAATACATAGTAATAAAAATTTTAATGTACTCTCAATTCCCTTTCTCCGTCCGCCAATTGATATTTATTTATAAAATGTATGTGTATATGTTGATGTAATTTATTATAACATATTTCACTTTTTTGATAATATTTCATCATTATCTTTTTTCTTCTTTATTATAATTTTATAAACATTATTACATAACAAAGTAACACTATCAAAAACGCTAATCGATTATTCAATTTCATGAATTGAATAATGACCATTTGAGCCATTCTCTCATTTTTTTGTTTTATGAATTAGAGTTACTGGCGCATTCAGCTTTTTTGAAAAAATTGTTGTTTCAAATTTTTTACAGAAATTCGTCGAAAAAATGTTGTCTTCTCAAAAAATTGTTATTTATTATTAATTATTAATTTGTAGATCATTTATTTGTTTTTCTGTATTTATGATAACTTCCCGTACAATCGCATTATGTTTACTTTCTATTTTAATAATAATAACACCACAATAATAAAATGTCATTTTTAATATTTTTTATTTCTGAAAATAATTTTAACTAAATTTTACAATGACGTGAAAAATAAATTGACTCAAGACGAAATTTTCATAATCAAAATAGTAACAACATCATCCACAAATTTTTTGAATCCACTGAAAAAAAAGAAGAACCGCAAGTTTCTAGCATTACTCTAAGATTTTACAGAAAATCTTAACTATGATTTGAAAAATTTGTATATCATTCAAGAGAATTTATTTGATTGAAGCCTAGTTAGAGATTCACAGTTTGAATAAAGATTTGTCGCCCGCAGACAATGAATTTAAATTATTTTCTTCGCCTTAATGTATTAACTGAGCAAGAAAAATAGAATATTCTTAAGATTCCATTTTCCAATGCATATTATCAGATAAATACAACCTAATGAAACCGATCTATGGAGCTTCGCGTAAAGCGTCGTCTCACTACAGCCGGACGCTACCACTGCCTACCGGGAGATGGAGCACTCGACACAGCCAACCGTCCGCGCTTGGGGGTACCTCACGCATCTTATAACGAATAATCTCCAGAAAATACACACAGGGGCTTAGCAAGAGGGTGATATGAGGCGACACCCCCCAAAACTTTTGAAAGTCGGAAATTCTAGGATATTTTATTAATAAACTCAAGAAACGTACTAGTAATTTCGGTAATTTGAGATAAAATCGTCAATTTTTAAACATTTTTAGGCAACGAATGTTAAAGAATGAGAAGAATTTGGATTTTCATACCAATATATTTTCTTTTTTCGAAAATTCGGCAATTTATTGTAAACGTGTCACTCGGTAGTTTTCAAGGTTTTATTTTCCAAAAATGCTAATTATTAATTCATAGCTTTTGATTTGAATAGAAAAAAATTATTATTTGTATCTTCGGAAAATGTAAAGATATAACTCCGCAAATCGGCGGCCTTTTGTTAATTGAAATCTTGAAAAATATATTCAGATCGACAATGTTAACTTGACTGTTTTGTGGAATTAACAATTTTCAGGGAGTTATTTAATTACCCATTTATTTTGTGAAATCAAGAATTTTCTAAGCTCATTTAATTACCAAATTCTTGCTTCATTTTTTGATTTGAAATAATCGTCTAAAAATTTTTGAATCTGAAATTTAATTAATCTATTTCAATTAAAAATGTCTTTCTCAACTCGCAAACATTTTTTACAGTCAATAAAATAAAAAATTAGAACTCTAAGGCTAAACAATTTTCCATTTGAAGTAATAAAAAACAATCTGAAAATTGAGACATTCAAATTGGAACTCTTAAGTTTTAAACTTTAGAAATTTTTAATTAAAATACTTTGTAATCGAATGCTCAAAAATATACAGGTATAAAATTGAAAGTAGAAATACTTTCCATTACACAAGCTTAAATGAAATGGAGATAATCTGAAAATTTAGAATTTTTAAATTTTATAAATTATAGAGTTCAAAAATTATATTCCATTCCAAAAATATAAATCCACGTTATCATTTTCAATGCTCTAAATTCAAGAACGAATCAATGAACCTTGAGAAGCTCTAAATTTTTATTTCCAAATCTTGAGAAATCTAGAAGTTGTTTTAATTATTTCCAATCTAAAATTATTTTTGAAGTATTTTCAGAACTGCTATATATTTTATTAATGTAATAAATGGTAAAAAATCATCGTTTTTATCAAAAATTTTCCACTTCAAATGCTTTTAATTTTTAATTGTTCATGACTTCAAGTCTGCATTTTGAAATTCTTTAAATTAAAAATATCAGCTTAAAGTGAATGGTATCATAATGAAATAGATCAAAATTCAACTCATTATTTTAAAAGCTGTTAAAATCGAACTTGGACAGATTTTTGTTCTAAAAATTTGTAAATTTCCTGGTCAGAAAATGAATTCTGCAAAATATACTGCTTTAAGGCACCGGATTTCACTTCGTCTAAAAACTTATATGTCTCTTCGACAGATAAACGTTTCCTTTAAATTTCCTTTGACATTTTCATAATGCCTGATTACACCTGGTTACGCAACACATGACCTAAATACTGATTGACTGAAAACGAACTAAAGCGATTTTGCTGCGAAATTTTCGCCACTGACTGAACATCACTGAAGCAGAAGACGACAAAATTAACCGCCGAGGATACTGTCCGCTTTTTTTATACGCTCCTGCGTTGTTGCGGAGGTGCTCCGCTGACCATCAACGTTACTCTCTCGCCCCCTTGGACCACCTTGTCATTTATAACGGAAACTTTTCCTACGGGACTCCAGTGTATAATTTTATAGTTTGATCCCCACCTAGAAAAGTAAGCTCCTCCGCTTCTGTGAATAATATTTTAATTTTTCGAATGAAAAACAGTGAAATTGAAACACAAAATATGAATTTTTGAAGCTAAATATTTCATCAATTCTAACCTACAACACATTCATTTAGACGCAAGGAGTTGCATTTGAAACAAATAAAGATTCAATAAAAAAGATTTTAAAAATTATGAATGTCTATGATCAGTCAGCAAAAATCTTTTAAGCCTGATTACTCGGCAAGAAAGAATCGCAGAAAGTTGAGCTAAAGACAGAAACATGTCTTCTCAATGACAGAAAATGTGTGACAAAACAGGAGAAACTACCCTCAACTTTGACTGCGTCGACTTTTTAATTTCTCCGCACGTTCAAAAAATTTTACTAAAAATTTGATAAATATTCTGTAACAAGTATTTAACAAATGGAAATTTGATATACTTTAATTTAATGATTATTTTAATAAGTAGAGTTAAAAATGTAAAAAAAATGAATATTTCGGCTTTGGATACAGATTTTAAGCTGAACTCTAGCTTAAAAGATGATTAAAAAATGCGCGTTCACTGTAGCTTTTACAGTTTATATTGTTTAAAATTCTAATTAAAAAAAAACATTAAACCTTAATAAAATGCAATTCTTCGACTTTTTAAGATTAATGTGATTGATCATCAACAATCATGAAATGTGACTAAGAGCAGAACTTCTTTTTTACCATATTTAGTCATTTCTTAAACAATTTTCTGTTCCCAAAATCATGAAAATATATAATTGTATTTTCAAATAATTTTCAATTGTTCCAAAAATCACCATTTGTCTGAAAAATTTCGTTTTTCATTCAAATTGTGAAAAGTGTTTATCAATCGGCATAAATTACAAAAATTTGAAGAATACTGAAAGTAAGACATGTTGTTTAACATATTTTGTCATTTATAAACAATTTTTATTTGTTTCAACAATTTTTTCTTCCTAAAATCATGAAAAAGTATTACTGTATTATATATTATTATGTATACGTGTTTTCCAGTATTCAAACTCATTAAGGTCGTAATTATTCCTACGCTTTTGATTCAGTCATTAATAAATTTTATTGACCGTTCAAATTTTAAGACGAAATCGGTGAATCTAGGAGCTTCTTTTAAGCTAAATTTCAGCCTAAAATCTCCATCCACAGACAAGTCATTTTTTTCACAATAAATCGTCGCAGTCGGCAAATTACACTTATTCAATCGGCATTTATGACAATACTCCCCCCTCCCGACATCCCATACTTTTGTTACGACCTTGAATACACATTATTAGTATTTAAATTACCAAAGTTATGAAAGTTAAAAAAAACACCAAACTCTTCAATTTTGAATATCCCTAAGTAATTTTAATTTTTAAAAAATCATTTTCAACCCCTAATAGAACAAATACTGCAATTTTCATGAAGATTACTAAAAAAGCCTAAATTCTTAAGATGATTTGACATGGAAATTGCTCTTAAGTAATTTCTTTGAAATTGTACCCCCTTTTTTAAAATCAGCGGCGGTGACGGATTTGAGAAAACTGTTTTTTTTATCCAACGTTATCTCTATCCAGGCTTCAATCATAACGAGACAGTTTCCGTAAATTCAATATAAATAACAATTATTTTTATTTACTTACGATTTCTAAAGTTAGTATTTGTTTAATATTTAAAAAGCATAAAATATACATTTTCCAGGTATTTCTGTATGAAATATTCCTCAAGCTAGAATTTAATTCGAGTTTTCAAATTTTATTCGAATTTTCTATACGATTCCATTTCAAAGTGAATGCCAGTTGAAAAAGCTTCCGAAATTGGATAAAAATTATATGCAATGCTTCTATATAGATTTCTCATTTCTTATTTGATCATCAAAATGAGTATCAGGATGATCCGTTTTTAAGATCAATTGCCTTTTATGAAACTTTATGAGTAGCAAATCGAAGTTTTTCAACTGAATCTTCAAAGACAGCTTCTACATTTTTTTATCAAAAAATCATAAAAATTCGACGAATATTTAAACTACTTAAATCCAAAGGAACACTTTTATACGTAATAATAATAATTATTTAATCCAGAGAGTCCGATATGGAAAAAATGTCCATTTTTCTTGCATCTTGAAATTCAAAATTTTCTAAAGCATGCTTTGTTGGGCCTAGAAAGTTGTATGCCTTGCAGAAGTGGAAGTAAGGACTAGAAAAATGAATAGAATTTTTTTTATTTGAAAGTAATTCATAATTTTAGTTAAAACTTCATTTATTTCTTTGCAGATTTAACTATTTTGTTAAAAGTTTTTTTATTTTTGATTAAAAATTAATCTGCTCAGTTAAAATTCATTTGGTTAAAAATTCATGGTTTTAGTGGAAAATTAAGTTACTTGGTTAAAAGTTCAACTCTTTTGTTAACAATTAATTCTTTTATGTTTCAAGCTTTATAATATTCTTTTCAATATTCGTTTTTTTTTATAAATATCAATTATTCAATTTTTAATTTAACTATATCATTTACACGGAGAAAATTATATTGCAAGAATTGCAATATATGCCGTAATTCCTGGGCAATATATCGCAATTATCACATTATGATAGAGTAAAATCGTGATATCGTACATTGCAAGATTTTAATTATATTATTATTTTATTATATTTTATATACGATGGTTCTAGTAGTGTCCAAGTGATGTTAGTGCATTATAATATCCTATAGCTTTCTATAAAATGCTCCGGATCCTGCTTGTACGTTATCATATTGCGCTTTACTTCAATACAGAGGTTTTGCGATATCATTATGCGATATCTTTGTCTCTGTTTATGGTTAAAAATTGATCTTTTTTATATAGGAAGTCAACGATGTGATTGAAAATTTTTCTTTTATGGTTGAATTTAACTGTTTTCTATTTTAAATTAAAATCTTGCTTGATTAAAGTATCAAATATTAGTTATTACATTTTTTGTTTACAATTCATCTTTTTCGGAACAAAATATTACAATTTTATTAAATCTAATTTTGTTAACTGAACACGAAATACTGTCACTTTTGGTTAAAAATTGATTTATTTTAGTTAAGAATACAACTATTTGATTCAAACTTCTTGCATTTATTGTAAATTTCTTGAGAATTCGCTTATCTGTAACTATTACAGTTGAAGATTTATAATTGTATTGGAAATTTATTTTTTTTTATAGGAATTTGATATTTTTGGTTAAAAATCCTTCTATTTTTTATTGTAAAGTTAATTTGTTGTTAAAAAGTCTACTATTACATGGATTTGTGCACATTCATATATTTTTATTAATAATTGTATTGTTTAATGAAAAATATAATTTTTTATTGAAAATTCAATATTCGGAAATGAACTTTTTTGTTAGAAATTTATATTTGCGAATTGAGGATTTAATTATTTTGTTTTAAATTCATATTTTATGTGGAATTCAAGTGTTTTTGTATTTTAAATTAAAATATTTGTTGGGCGAAATATCAACGTTTACATTTTTGGTTGGGAATTCATCTTTTTTCGGTTTAAAATTCAATTCCTTGTTTTAAAGTTGAGCTTCTTTGTTAACAATTAGTTTTTTTGTTCAAAATTCATCATTTTAGTTTGATATTTATTTATTTTACTAATATTACTAAATTGATCTTTTCAGATTAGAAATTCAACATTTTGAATGAGATTTCTTTTCTTTATTAAGCGAATCTTTCTTGGTAGAAAATTCAACTCTTTTGTTGAAAAGCCTCTTTTTTATTTAAAATTAGTCTGTTTTTACTAAGGATTCAACTTATTTGTTGAATATTCGTATCCTTTTGTTAATTTTCACCATTTTTTATTAAAAATTAAAAATATTTTTTTTCTGAAAATTTCACGATTGCACTTTTTGTTCAAAATTAATTTTTTTCATCTTTTTGTTGAAAATGTAAATAATTTGTTTGAAATGTCCTTTTTCTTGTTTTAAAATTACTTGTTTTAACGAGTAATTTAATTTTTCAATTTCTCATTCAAAAATGATCTAAATGAGTTATAAACTCTACTATCTTTCTCTAAAAAATATTTGTGTCAAAAAAATCTCGAAAGCATTGTTGTCGCTTTTCCTTAATGTGGACTGGGTAATTTGAAAAACTCGAAGGAAGGAATGTTTTCACATTCACACAAGTAATTCAAGAATTAAGTTTTAGTTAAAAAGACAGTGACAATACGAATTTAAAATTTATGTAGATAATAGATATGACAACACTTTAAGATTTAATCATGTAAAATTTTATTATTACATTTTGAATTAAAATAATTAATTTCTAATGAATCTTTGATAAAAAAATAATTCTTAACAAAAAGTGTAATAGTTGATATTTTCATGAAAAAATACTTCTAGTTAAAAAAAAATATAATTTGTTTTAACAAAATAGTTTATTTTGAACCAAAAATATGTCATCTAGAATGATGAATCATCAAACTAAAAAAATGATTTTTTAACAAAATATCGCTGTGAAGTGAAAGTTATCATAATACAGGATCAATATATAAATAAAAGCTTAAATTTGTTATATAAATAGCAAAAATTATATGTTTACACTAAATTTTATCATGAACATAAATGTCTCATTTTTATTAGTCTTGAACCTTGAAAATAAAACTTTGATATGAGAACAAAATAATGTAAGATATTTTCAAATTATATATGATTTTCTGTAAGATCCATAACAAAATGTTGGAAGATAAACCGACTTTTTTCTAAAGAAATAACTATTGTTCTTTTTAACTATTGTTACTAAACGTGTTAATAATATACTCAGAAACGTTCTTTAGATTAAAATTATTGATCTCCTATGTGTAAAGTTGATTTTATACCTAGGAAAAACAAATTTAAGAATGGCCAGGGAATTTGAAAATTAGGATTTTGTATTAACCCTGAAATTTCAAATTTGATTGGCAGAGAGAGAAGCCTTAAAAATAATATGCGCAAGTATTATTTACATTGTCATATTCATAATCAGCGTATCAAGATACATAATGATACGCACAAAAAAAAATGAACAAACTCATCATTTAGAAAAAATATAGTTTTTTTTCATAATTTTTAAATTTACTTCTACCATCAAAACCTAGCTAAAAATTAGCTTTATGTTCTTGAATTAAGAGTTCTTATTCTGATCCCTCTAATAGCTTAATGGAAAAGCACCTGACCGGAAATCAGAAGTTTTGTGGTTCGATTCCCAATGGAGCGAAGATGAAGTAGGATCTTTTTTTCAAGAAATAATTTTAATTTTAAATGTAGTTTTATTCTAATTTTGACCCTCCAAATGAATTTTACATGTATTGCCATAGCCATATTTATAATTCGTGCGGGAACATGATTCATAAACGTATTTTTAAGAAATCATTAAATTCAAAGTCTAAATTTTGTTAAGAAAATATAACTTGTAACGTTTTACTGCATCTTCGGAAACAAATAATAATTTATGAGTCAGTTTCACGTAAAAATGTGCTTCAAAATATAACATTAAAAAAACTCATGCAAATAAACAATATTGTTTTTGAGTTTAAAATTTAAAAAATATCGCCCCTTTTAAAATTGAACTGCAATTTATTTTGAAAAATATTTGAAATCATTTCTAATATATTGTATGTTCCTTCAGAGAGTGCCCACTGGGCCGAGAAATTACCAGAAGATTGAACGAGTTCATATTGAAATTCTTTAGAATGGGAATTTTACGGTTTTAAGCTCTTCTGTCATTTTAAATGCCTTATTGTAAAAATGGTATAGGTTGAATAGGAATTTTGAAATTGCCTTTAAATTTTTGATTCTTTAATTTAAAACGAGTGTTCGATAAGTTACTAGATGAGGTAACTTCAAGTTTCCTAAAAAATTACTTGTTTAACTTATTTGGTTTTATAATTTAAAAATCAATATAATTAAGGTGATAAGTTGTAAAAATTTAATTTAAAATCAATTAATCATTAGT
>NC_046660.1:36535572-36554566 GCF_010883055.1 Belonocnema kinseyi | reverse complement strand
ATTCTAATTAAATAATGGATGTCACTCAGAATATCCTGCTCATGATTTTAAGTAAAAAATTAGCTTTTTTTAACAAAAAAGACGAAATTGATCAAAATAGTTGAATTTTTATCCAAAAAGGTTAATTTTCAACAGAAGTGTTAAATTGCCAACCAAGAAATATTTTTCAGTAAAAGTTTTCAACCATACAGTTGTGTTTTAAAACGAAAAATCTACACGAATCGCGGGGACATTCTCATCGCGTGCTGCGCGCGCAGCTCGCTTCGTGGGATAGTTTGAGCGCGTATCGCGCGCTAATGTTGGTACTCGCGCTTCTGGTTCGGTCTTTGTGCGCCGAATTTTTCAAGCTAAAGGTCAAATTATCGACAACAGTAATTTGGTAATTGCGAATTCTCTTTTGTGAAAACTCCTTCGGCTTTAACGAACACATTCTCATCACGTATCTTGTGCTTCGCACTCGAGTTTTTTTTAATTGCAACTTTTGTCGATTTTCCATAAACTGAATTTAATCATTTCCAATGCTATTCTTATAATTAAAACTTTACACATTTATATATAGGCAGAAAGACACATTGGTAAAAACCTGTTTTTCAGATTCAGGGGGTCTCGAAACGTGGACATTTAAGAAAAACTGGGTGGGTCAAATTTTAAACCTACTCTGATAGGAATGTAAAAATTAATTACTTTGTCACGAATAATTTCTTCATAGTTCCTTTTACTGGTTTCAATCATGAAAAAATAGCAGTCAAAACATTTTTAAAAAATGTTTGAAACCCCCCAGAAGAGGCAAAAAAGACATTAAAAGACAAAAGATGTGATAAGAATGTGCCCACGCAATATTCAAAATGCGCTCACTTTTTGAATTTTTATCCAAAATGTCTGGCCAAACTAGCAGATTAATTTTTTTTAAGTTATCGTACTCACAGACATAAATACAATAATACAGACAGATATATTCGGAAAACCCTGTTTTTTATGGATTCAGGGGGTTGATAGTTCTGTTTTTAGTTTTAATCGTGAAAAATAGCATTAAAAACATAAAAAAATTAAATTTTCTGAAACCCCACACACTAGACGAAAAAGAAATTGATAGACAAATTTTGTGATGAGAATGTGCCCACGTAGCGGCCAGATTTTTTTTACTGTTAATGATGTTTTTCATGATTAGGGACAAAGCTACGCATCCTATCAAAAGGTGATTTAAAACAAATTTGTATATCTTTTTCGAATGCACATTTTTTGTCTTCTCATTTTTTACCGTATTCTGCATAGTTTGGCAGAAACATGCAACTTTTGGATTTTTTATTATTTTGCATGCTATCACAATTTTAATTTTTGATTTTTCAACAAAATTCAAAAAGTGGTTATGATAATCTTGTAGGGCATACAAAAAGCAACATTTTTCTTTTCTTGAATTTGTTTCATATCGTGCGTTATTTGGCTTAAAATGTTCATTTTCGTGTGTTTTTCGGAATTTCGTAAATGCTATAACTCTGGTAATTTTTGGTTTTATCAAAAAAGTAATAAAAAAAATTTTTTAGAATCTTTAAATACTATGAATAACCGTACAGCAAATTTTTTAATTAAAAAAAAATTAGTCTCGAAAATATTCAAAATTAACCCTTTTTTATTTTCATCCAAAACGCCTGGCTAACGAACTTGACCTTCAGGTGAGGACACTAAAAGTGTGTAAAAAAGGCGAATCTAATAGATCAATTTTTTCAAAAGTTATTGTTTAAAATACGTCTCAATTTAATATATATATACCTAACTAAAGAAGATCATTACAAACCCTTATAAATTGTTGAAACAACTATTTTTCCTCAACTTAGTTAATTATTTTTAGTCACTCTAATTGAAAAATAGACAAATAGTTACAAAATTAGGAAAAACCTGCAACTTTATACCATTAAGCAAAGAGAATGCTACCTCTATTCTAAGAGAAAATATAAAAACTGATTTAAACAATTTATATAGACATCTACTTATTAGTACAAAGTAGTATTTTATATATTAGAAAATCATTTTCATTCGCAAAAATCTGCACAAATTATAATCATCTCCAAAAACTAGCAAAACCCATTGTTTCACTCATGGGGTTTTTTTGGAACCCTATAAAACAGACTTATGTGAATGATATTTCAAAGCTTATATGTTATTTGTATTCTTTGACTAATTTTGCAAATAAATGTTGAGTTTTCAACCGATTTAGCTTATATTAACGATTCTGAATAAAATTTACAAAAACTTATGGGAAATACGTATTAAACTTCATGGAGCTTACGCCACCTATGAATATAATTTTTTCAAAATCAAAAAATTAGATCTTGTCTTCTTATTCAAAAATTATCTTATTACAATAATATATATAAACTACAATAAAACATATAAATATATAAAAAAGTAAAAAAAAGTACGAAATTCGTCCGAATAATAGAAAAAACTTGCCCTTTTCTCTAATTTTGGTACTTTACTAAATTTTAAAAACTTGATAAATTGTTTCGATAACTTTTGATGAAAATTATTTACTTTTTCAATCTTAATTTAGGATGAAAATAGAGACTAGATTATTATTTTAATATTAGGGGAATATTTTAATTTTTGGTTGCATGAATTAGGAAGTAAAAATGTTGTTCATTGTTGAATGATTATAAAAAAGCAGTTTATCTATAGCAATATACAGTCGACATAGATTACAAAATCTTTCAATATTTTGAATATAAATTTTTCATTTCGGTCATCTCAGAAATTAAATTTTTTACACTAAATACCCCGGGGCCGAAGCCCCGCAGGGGGCCGCGATCTTGAAATTTGGAATTTGGTATTTTTGAACTCCAGCAATTTGGACAGTTTAATTGAACTTAATGAAATTTTTTCACATTCAGTTCTAAATTATTTTCAGAGAGAACAAAATTTGATAGCGCTGATCTCATTAAGCCACGAATGAATAATAAGGAGACCTAACTCCGTTTCCCCTCTTGGCAATAGAAACATTACGTAAGTGGTATGCACATTACAGGAAGATCTTAGATTTTCGTGCGGAGGTGCGTAGTTGTCCTCTTCCTATACATGGAAATGTGTGCGAGTGAGAAAGTTTGTCAAATTGACGTAAGTTAGAGAGGTTCTGCTCCTTTGTTTTGATGCAGGTGGCAAGAATTTTTTGTTCTAAAACATGAGGTATCAAGTGCGGGGTTTTGGTGTAAGTTACACGCCGAAGAAGGCGAATACACTTCGCTTTTTTAAAGCCCTTACTTTTAACTATGAAATTTAAAAAATCTATTTCTAAATTTTAATCCGAAAATCTTAACAAAGGGCCCTTGAGGGTCGGCTGCTCTATTGATATAGCCTATCTTCTTGTTATTTATGATCGAATTCTTATTTTAATTTCAGCATCTCTGCTTCTTATTTATGATCGTATTTTTATTTATATTTCGGAAAGGAAATTTTAAAGCCTTTAAAACATTTAAACAAGCTACCTGGACCTTTAAATATATCTACCTGAGTACCTGCGGAGAATTTCTCAGAGCTTTTCAGAGCCTTGAGAATATGCTGATCAACAAAAGAACACAACCTCTAACTTACGTCAATTTGACAAACTTTCTCACTCGCACACTTTTCCATGTACAGGAGGAAGACATCTGCGCACCTGCACACAAAAATTTAAGATAATTCTGTATTGTGCCTAGCACTTACGATAATGTTTCTATTGTCAGTTTCAAATGGCTTCCCACTAGCAGTTGGGTCTCCTTATTATTCCTTTGTCCATTAAGCATTTCTCGTTTTTAACTCTCGCTATAATATAGTCACGTTTCTTTTAAAAAATTTTGAAGTTACTACTTCTCATAGTATAATCGTCGTTATAGTAATAGAAAAGAATATCAGGTGACACCGAGTATCATTATTAGCCTACTTCAGCGACACGTTTATAAACATACAAGCGAGAGCCGATAGCAGAGATGTTATGAATTCCTTAGACATACGAAATCAGCGATTCAGCTTGATTCGGGTTTAGTTTCCGGTTCGGATTGACTGCGAGAAGTATGTAGTTTCAAAGTTATTTAGTGAATAAAAACTTTTTAACGATTCCTATCTCTAAAGCTAAATCTGTATTAGAACTTTATTTAAGTTCAAGTTCTTCGGAGCCTCATGAAGACACTGCCCACCCTATTGCCGATTAAGTTGACAGCATCACTTTTCCAGAAACAGCTTTCGAGGGTGGTAATGCTAGAAATAATTTAACTGCACCTTCTTCACCTCAAATTTCGCGTTCATTACCCCCAATTATTAAACAATATTTCGATGAAGTATCACCTACTTTTAACACTGAAGATGACACTGCTACTGATAATTTATCTGCACCTTCTTCATCGCGACTTTTGCCTTCATTACATTGACATAAAAAACTCGCTTGAAAGCTTACCACAGTGTTTTCCAAAAGATTGTATAGGACAGGTTAATGTGGAGCAGAGCAAAGGAAGCCCTCTATTGTTTACCGTGTAAAATTTAGAGCACACTTCCGCAAGCTCAAAAATCAGCCTTGGCATCACTTTAAAGCTATTCCGCTGCACGAAAGTGGAAGAAACTACAGGACAAAGTCCCTGAACATGAGAGTAGTGTCTCGCAAAAAATTCTTATGTTCAATGGAAAATAGAACGGAAAAAAATACAAACGGAAACTTCGTTGAGTGAATTGTTGTTTTAGAATATACAGCACGAGCGAGAAGTATAGAGAGAAATTCTAAGAAGACTTCTAGATGTAACCTTGTTTCTTTCTAAAAGAGGTTTGGCTTTCCACAGATACAGTACCAAAATTGGAGACCTATACAACGGTAACTTCCTCAGAATCCTCGAACTTCTAGCAAAATATGACCCGCTTCTTAATGACCACCTACGGAGAGTCCGTTACTCTCAGGAAATTGGGAAAAGATAACAGGTGCATTATTTATCCGCAGATATTCAAAATGAACTTATGGTTGTCTGTGCAAACGAAATAATCATTTGTATTCCTGAAGAACGCGAAAGAGCTAAGTATTATTCACTGTTTCTGGATTCAACTCCAGATTGCGCTCACATTGAACAAACTGCATTTTTAAATCGATATGTCAATTTCACTAATAAAGATGGAGAAAACTATAAAGTTGAGGAGCGTCTACTTGTCTTTGTTAATTGTACTTAAAAAACGAAGAAATCGATTGCCCAGCTTATAATGTCAAAAGTGGAGGAATCTAAATTTCCTTTAGCATATTGTAAAGGGCAGGGATATGACAACGGCAGCAACATGATAGGTGCCTACAGAGGAGTTCAGGTAAGAATACTGGCAGCCAATAGGCTAGCTGCCTATTCTGCCTGCGCCTGTCACTCTCTAAAACTTAGTGGAGTATAAACAGCTAAGCGTTGTCTCGCTGCCCTCACATTTTTTGATGTCATAGCGAAATATTACACAATATTTAGTTCTAGTCTACAGAGATGGGAAATACTGAAGAAAAAAATAGGCTGCTCTCTGCATTCAACCTCTTGAACTCGCTGCTCGGGCAAGATTGACACCGTGAAACCGCTTGCTGCTCATCTTCCAAGAGTGGCAGAAGCACTGGATGAGTTTTCATTATTGAATCTGTCAGCAGAATATCGTGGCGACGCCAATGGACTCAAAAAGTATGTACGGACATTAAATTGTTTACTTATGGGATTGATCTAGGTGAAAGTTTTAAAAGCTATTGACATTGTAAATAAAGTGATTCAGGCGCGAGGAGCAACGCTTAATGTGACATGTAAGAATTTAAACAGCTTAATTTTAAAGTTGCAAGCTCTGCGTGATGAAGGATGGGAGAAAATTTGGAACGAAACTGTCACTGTGGCAAAAAACATTGGATGGCCTGAATCTCCTCGAGAGGTAACCAAGAGAGGTCGCAAGTGGAAGAGAATGGTAGACGAGATCGACCACGAAGACTCTCAAGATGACAGAGTATAAAATGCTGAATCAGGTGTGAAATTCAAACGAGAGGTCTACTACGTTATCCTAGACTAAGTTATTCAGGATATAACTGGGTGTTTTGAAGCAGCGAATGAATTTTATCAAAGGTTCTCTGTTCTTTGGCAGTTTTCTATCTTATCGGAAGAGGAAATTAAAAAACAAGCAACTGAACTGGTGAACAGATACTCCCAGACCTGCAGTATGAGCTTGTGGATAAAGTAAAGAACCTCTGCAATCTTTACAGTTATTTAATGCTATTCAAAAAACCAATCTCACTTCTCTATTTACAAATTAGTGCATGACCCTCCGCATCTCCCGAATGAAAATCGTTCTGCGGTTCACAATGCGTCAGCACAGCGCAGTCGATTTCGTTCTCTTGTTGAACAGGGTATAGCTGTGGAAGCTCTACTTGCGAGAATAGCCAACATGAAAGCTATTATTGACGATTTTGCTTCAAAAAAGGATAGAAAAGCTAATATTTAAGAGGAAATTAAATTCACTTTCTTTTAATAATTCGTAAATATTATTATGCCTATGACCTAATTGGAAACTAAGTTTTTGCAATTAGAAATCTTTCATAAATCAACGTCAGAAGAAATACGTGGGGAGGCGATATTATTGAGCACCGGGGTCTGGAGAAGGTCTCGGCGGCCCTTATCCTTTGCTACCGGCTTCTCGATAAAATTTAATGTCACAGTTTCTAGGGAAATAACACGGAACCGTAATTTTAATTTACTTTTTAATGGTTGTTCAGCCAGATGTCAAGTTCCATTGGAATCGATTGAGAATTGAGCACAAATTTTTTATTATTTTGTAAAAATAAAGACTTCCATACATTTTTTTTCTTTAAAAGAACCCCTGGATTTCGACTCACCTTAAAATTGAACAAGACTATAATCTTCTATAGAGACATATGTTAAGATGAAAGAATTATTTTAAGCGAACAAAACGCGCTTAATAAATTTGGTACTAACGCCATATGTCTCAGAACTCTTTATTTGCCTAGTTTTTGAAGATTGTGGTAGGAAATTATATTTATTAATATTGTACTAAATACAGAATGTGCAAGCAGCGAGAATCGAACACGTACCTTCCGGCTATGAAGCCGAAGCGTCACTGCCTGACCTACCAGCCGTTCGAAAGCGTGTTTTTCGCAAAACTTCATATGGCGTGTGGTTTATATTTTAAAATATTGCTCAAGTTTATTATTATTATTATTATTATTATGAACCGAAACTAAAAATCATAATTGGTGGTATACTTGTTAAAACACGATCCAATTGATAATCAAATGTCATTATGGAAATTTTTTTTGTGAGCTTGAATTTTATGAACAGTACACATTTTAAAAAAATTATTTTTTTTCCAAATCTTCATTTATGACCCTTGATTTTTAAATTAACATCGGGTGTTAACTGGGAAAATCTTGGGTTTGAAACAAAATTTAAGAACGAATACCTATCCTTAACTTTTTGTAAATTAATGTTTATTCTTATCTTAAGGAGTATTCAAGGAATAATTTGTAGTCAATTAAATTTAATTTTGACTCCCCCAATCCCCTTATATTGTGCCCGGAAAATGGTCCAAAATATTTAAAGTATCAGTTTTATGTGAAATTAGTTTTATTCGATAATTGAAAAGATTTTAAGTATTTCGAGCTTATTTTGAATTCTTTAAATAATTATTATTTGTTCAAACGATTCTCTATTCCTGTAAATCGTTAAGAATCATTATTTTTTGGAATAAATGATACAGTTAATGAATTTCAAGAGTAATATTTCTTGTTTAACATATTGAGTACTCATTTAAAAAATTCTTATTTGTTTAAGCCATTATTTTCTGTACCAATCATAAACTTAAGAGGGGTGTCTACGAAATAAAACCATTGCAATAACTTTCATCCCCCCCCCCCCCGCCACTTCCCGCGAAGAACTAAATATGACCCACCAATCTAAAAACTACAATCTTACGTATTATTGTTGCTATTTAGCAATTTTCGTCGTCTTTTTCATACGATTAATTAGTAATGGACAATTTTAATATGCACCATGACTTTTTAAACAATTTTTTGTTGTTTAAACAAATGTCAACTATTTCAACAATTATTAATGCCCCGAAAATGTAAAAAATAAGCGTATTTTCAGATTCAAATGTAATATTTTGCTATTTTTTGGAGTAGTACATTTATCTTAAGCAGTCGTTTTCCGATAACTAAAAAAATGAAATCAAATAGAAGATATACAATAAATTTCGATTTTAAAAGCATTTTTGGAGAAGTAATTATTTAAGCAAATTATATTTTTTAAACAATTAAAAAGTGGTAACTATATTCTTTCTGTACACTGTACAGTCAGCAACATAATTGTATGTTTTCTATTTTATTTCATTTTCATAGTTATCGAAAAAAACCTGCTTGAGCAAACAAAGATTTTTTAAACAAATAGAGATTTATTAAATATTAAAAGAAATGTTTAAAAATTATGTAATTATTCAACAAAAAGTAGCATAATTTACTAATTTCAAAAAATTAGACATCTCTGGCTCAATTTTTGGATATTTTGAAAATAAACAATAATTAATTGTTTCAATAATAACATCATGTTTTTAGAAAAATTTACTACTCCAAACAATAACAAAATATTGCATTTGAATCAGAAAATACGATTATGTTTTTCAGTTTTTGGGAATAAATAATTTTATCAATAGTTTACATTCGTTTAAAAAATTAACATTAGTGATTATTTGTATGAAAAAGACGGCAGAAATTGCTAAAAAGTAACAATAGTAATGATTTACACAAGTTAAATTTGTTTAAACAATTTTTGCCATTGTAAATTGTTAAAAGTGATTGTTTTTATTTATTATATATTTTTTACATTATTTTCCTATTATAATCTTTATCTCTCTGCCGTTTCAAGAAAAGAATCATTTTTCACGATATACACGGGGAAATTTTTTTTTCAAATTCAAATGGTTTAAATCATTTCTAAATGTCAAGGAAAAATGTTACTCTTAAAATTCGTTAATTGCGTAATTAATTTTATAAAAGGCCAACGTTTCAAGATTTGATGGAAAAAAATCTACAATTAGAAACTTTTTGAACAATCGCACTTTTAACAATTGCTACATATTTTCTGAATTTCATTCCTAGTAAGCAACTATTTCACATTTTAAAAAAATTATTTTTAAAAGACGAATTTTCGCAATAAACATTTTTGCTTAAAAAAATTCCACGTCTGAAAAATAATTAAACTCTCATAAAAATGATAGGATGTCTTCCTGATATAAGCAGAAACTGTAAATAAGTATAAGAAGAAATAAAAAAGGTGGTGCTTTCCAGTAAAATCTTCCTTATTTTTTCATCAAATTTAGAACACATAAAAAGAAGACTTTCAGGAAAACCCATCTTTTTGAGTTTTTTAAATCTTTTTACAACGTTTGTGCTAATATAAAAAAGGCATCCTAACAGTTTTATGCGAGGTAAAATATTTTTGAGGGAGACAATTTTTTAACAAAATTCTCTCAAACAGTGCAAGACATCAAAAAACTGCAAGAGGTTTTTTTTGTAGAACTTTTCCAGATGTGTACACTTTCTTCTAAATATTTTTTGTACATTTTGTTGCTTCCGATAAAAATGCGCAAATTCGACAGCGCAAATTCGACATTTCAACGATAATTTTTTCAATGTGAACCAATGGTTTCTTACTCAAATTTTGTACACTGAATACGACATTTTTTCCCAGGCCACCATCGACGATTACAAGACACTTTTCCATTTAGTATTGGAAAGTTTAGAATTTTGTTCTAAAAGTCGATTAAGATTTATAAGATGTTGGTATTCATCAAAGACTCTAGGACTATTTCTACCATTTTTACAAAATAACTTTTGTCTAGGTGTTAAGTAGGATCGATAATATAAGCAAAGAGATTAATTTATTTATTATTTATTTCTAATGTAACCATGCAAAACCCATTTTACCTGAGGCCTTCGCAAACTGCTTGGCTGCTTGCCCTGGTAGCATCGACGCCGGAGCAGCATAATTTGATTAGAAACCCGTTTGAAAGCTTCGACCTTCTGCAGATGTTAGCGCCGTACCAACCCCTATAAACCAGAAAATCAGTGTGTCCATATAACACCAATTGGCTTGCTTACTAGTTTCTTCTTTTATACATTTTACCTTATTTTACCTTATTTTATAGCATGAATGATATAATATTATTAAAAACTTTATCATAAAGTTAAACGCACTGCAATAACATCATAATATTTCAATTCACTTGCTTTTCTGGCAGTTAAAGACATAGTTGGATTACTCATTTTATAACGCGAAAGAATGATCATTTAAAATTGAAAATTATTCAATTTTGAAGATTTAACATTGAAAATTATTCACTTTTATGGATATGAAATTGAAAATTCTTGCCAGTACAGAATTATATATTGTATCTCAACAACTTTCTTTCACTCTTGTCAAACAGTGTTTCCCTTACACCACATTCTTTGAGAAGCCTCCCTGTGCTGACTCATATCCTTTTCTTTGTATGTCCAGGCCTTGCTACCGTATAGCACGGTGAGTGCGAGTACAGAATTATATATTGCATTTCAACCAGAGGCGGCGGAGCCCTGGGGGACACAAGGAGCAATGCTCCCCTTAACGATCGCCCAGGGAGGAACAAAGTATTGATCTGAAATCGAATGAATAATTTCATCAGATCATTTTTTAATTTTTCCAAATATCTAACTAAAATCATTGAGTATTGAAATCTTTCAAAGGCCTTTGAAATCTTTGTCAATTATTTCAAATCTTTTAAATCTGTGGCAAGCCACTGAAATCTTGCTCAAATATTTAAAATTTCTGCGAAATTGTAGAAATATTTGAGAAATCATCGAAATCTTTGTCGAATATTCATAATATTTTTTAAATATTTGAAGACATTTGTAAAATTATTGAAATCTTTGAGAAATCCTTGAAGTCCGTGAAATCTTTTAAATCTATCCGAAATCTTTGTGAAATATTTCAAATATTTTACAAATATTTTATAATATTTTTTAAATTATTGGAATCTTCGAAAAATCATTGAAATCTTTGTGAAATCTTTTATATCTTTCCAAAATCTTTGGAATCTTTGAAATCTATGGGAAATCATTGAAATCTTTATAAATTATTTTAAAATAATTGTTGAAATTTTCGGGATATCGTTGAAGTCTGTGAAATCTTTTGAATCTATCCGAAATCTTTGCAAAACCTTTAAAATATTTATGATGTCTTTGGGAAATAATTGGAATCTTTGTGAAATCTTTGGAAATCTTTTCGAAATAGTTCAAATATCTTATACCTAAATATTTGATCATATTTTTGAAATGATTGAAATCTATGTGTAATCTTCTAAATCTATAGGAAAGTTTTACAAAATATTTGAAATCTTTGTAAAAGCTTTGGACAATCATTGAACTATTTATAAAATATTGAAAATATTTTTGAAATATTTGGTATATTTTTCAAATTCTTGAAGTCTTTGTGAAATCTTTTTAAAGTATCCGAATTTTTTTCATAACATTTGAAATTTTTGTGAAATCTTTAGAAAATCATTGAAATATTTGTAAAATATTTTTAAAAAATTTTTAATATATGATAATATTTGTAAGACTGTTTAAATTCTTGGGAAATCAATGAAATCTTTGTGAAATCCAAGAAATATTGTTGAAACATTTTTGAAATTATTGAAATCTTTGTGAAATCATTTATGCCTTTCTGCAATTTTTTAATCTATCCTGAATCTTTGTGAAATCTGTGTAAAATATTTTCAATGGTTGCAAAACATTCGCGACCCTTGCGAAATTTCTGACATGCTTGTTAAATCATTAAAACCTTTTGAAATATTTTTGAAACATTTATGAAGCTATTGAAATCATTTATGCCTTTATGAAATCTTTTAAATCTATCCGAAATCTGTGTGCAATCTTTGCGAAATATTTTTTTAATATTTGGTAATATTTGTGAAATTATTTAAGTCTGTGAAATCTTTTGGAAATCATTGGAGTCTTGGTGAGACCTTTTAAATCTATCCAAAATCTTTACGACACTTTTTTAACCTTTGGGAAATCATTCTAATCTTTGCGAAATTTTTAAGAAATCTCTGAAATATTTCTGAAATGTTTGATAATATTTTGAAAATTAATGAAATCTTTCTAAAATCTTCAGTAAATCATTGATGTCTTTGTAAAATATTTTCAATCTATGTCAGATATTTGCAAATTATTTAAAAACCTTTTATATCTTTGGCAAATCATTATTAATCTTTCTGAAATCCTCGGAAACCTTTGTGAAGAAATCTTTGAAACTTTTGAACTGTTTTTGATATATTTAGTAATATTTGTGAAATTACTGAAATCTTTGGAAAATCATTTATGTCATTGTTAAATCTTTTAAATCTACCAAAAATGTTTACAAAATATTTGAAATCTTTGTGTAATCTTTAATATCTTTGGGCAATCATTGAAATCTTTGAGAATTCATTGAAGTGTTTGTGAAGTGTTTCTTCTACACTACATTCTTTGAGATTACTCTATATACTGACGCTTACCTTTTTCTTCATATGTCCAGATTTCGCTGACGTACAGCACAGTGGGTGCAAGTACAGAATTATATATTGCAATTTTAGCTTTATTTATTACATTTTCACTTCTTATTTAATATGCTATATTTTTCGGATAAAATAATCTGTATCTCTATTATGCGTTTGGTCAATATATCCCAAATATGTTGTAATAAACATAACGAATTTGGGTATTATTTTGAAGTTAGTAATTTGTACAGTATGTAATTTTGATTATTAATTTTGAAATAGAGGACAGCAGATTGGGATTGGGTTTGGGCAGTTTTTAAAGGTAAATTCTTGAACGACTTCCAGCCGCTTTCACCAGAAACTCGGCACGAGTCTTTGGGAACCTCGGTACTTCCACATAGTAAATATTAGCGGGAGATGATGAGGGCCTTTCTTTGCTTCAACCCTACCCAAACCCTCATACTGTGACATACCACCGAGCCGTTTCGTACCTACCGCGTAGCCGGAATTCAAGAGGCATTTTAAAACGAAAACGATGTCTAGAAAAACACCACAAATTCGAGTGTTTATACTGTTGCGTAAAATTTTAAATAATATATTAATTATACAAAAAGTTGTATTTCTATTTACAATTAAATTATTGCTCAAGCAATTAACAAAAGATGTTGTGAATGTTTTAAATTCATTAAATTTTCTTGAATGTAACTGTATTATTTATTATTATTATTAATTTCCTCCAAAGCTCTTTAATTTCTTTAATCCATTGATCTTTTTTAGGTTCATTGGATTCTTTGGATTCTTACAGTTATTAAATTTGTCTTTTTTATATTCTTTACATTAGCTTTAGTTCTTTGAATTTCTCGAATTCTTTAAATTACATTGAATTTATTGCATCGTATTAATTTTTTTCTTTTCTTTAATTCTTCAAATTTCTTGAAAATCTTTGCATATTCCGATTGGTCTCGAATCCTCCTAATCCGTAAAATCTTTAAAATTATTTAGAACTTCCTTGAATTCTCTTGAATTCTATGATTGTTATCAATTTATAAATTCCATTTGAGTCTTCGTAGTGTGAATTACCTTTAATATTCTTGAATTCTTTTATATTCCTTAAGTTCTCATGAATTTGTCAAATTCTTTGAATTCTCTTGAACTTCTTTGAAATTTCTTAATTTGTCTGAATCTCGTTAATGTTTTAAATTGGAACTTCTCATATTCTCTTGAAATCACTTAATTCTTTTGAATTCTCTTAATTCTTTGAATTCTTTGATTTTTTAGTTTCTTTAAATTCTTTGGATTCTTAGAATTATAAAAATTGTTTTTATAGTTTTGCTCGCAAAATCTTTGGATTTTCTTTAATTCTTTGAACTTTCTTGAATTATTTTATTTATCTTAAAGTTTTTGAATATCCCGATTGTTGCTGAATCCTCTTAATTCGTTGGTTTTTCACAATTATGAAGAATTTCCTTCTCTTCTTTCTGTTTTCTTCAATTCCTTTAATTCTCTTAAATTCTTTAAAATCTCTGTAAGCTTTTGAGTTTTCTCGAATTTCTTATACTTACTTTATTCGTTTTTAATTCTCTTGAATTCTTTTTATACTTTTGAATACTTTTAATTTTCTTCAGAATTTATAAAAATCCTTTAAAATTAATGTAGATTTTCTTTGTCTACCTTCAGTTCAATGAATTGGCTTAAATTCTTTTTATTATTTTGAATTCTGTTACATTCTTTCAATTTTTAGTTTTTTAGAATTCTCGGAAATTCTTTAATTTGTTTAAAGTTCCTTTAAATTTCTGTAATTGTTTGAATTCTTTGAATTTTAATAAAGTCTTTAAATATTTTGATTACTAGTGAACCCACTGAATTCATTCTTTAGAATTATTAAGAATTTGTTTTAATTATTTAAAATTCCTTAAACATATTTCAGTCACTGCAATTCTTTGAAAACTCTTTAATCTTCTGAGTTCTTTTGAGTTCCTGGAATTCTATTAAATTCATTATAAACTCTCGAATTCTCTCAAAGTCCTTAAATTCTCTTTTATTCCATCTACTTATCTGGAATTCTTTGAATTTTATTTATTCATAAATTATTCTTTTTATTTTCCTATATCATAAATTATTTTTAATTCCTTAGAATTAATGTGAATTTCCTTGACCTATCTGGAATAATTTACATTTTCTTTAATTTCTTCAATTTTCGCTATTTTTAAATTCGCTCTATATTTTCTTTAAATTTTCTAAATTCTCATAAATTCTTTGAATTATTAAAATTTTTTTCCTAGATCCTTCTGATACTTTGGATTCTTAAAATTATTAAACTTTCCTTTTTTCTATTCTTCAATTATCGTAAATTGTTTTAATTTTCTTCAACTTCTTGAATTCTCTTGAATTCCTTTTATTATTTTTAAATTCCTTTCATTTCATTGAATTCTTCAAGTTTTCATTAAATCGTTGAATTTCAGTATAGTCTATCAATATGCCAACTGTTTTTTAATCCTTCTAATTTATTAAATCTTGAGAGTTATCAAGAAATCCCTTGAATTCTTTAATTTCCTCGAATTCCTTGAACTCTCTTGAATTCTTTGAAATATTTTTAATTCCTTGAATTTTATTGAATGAATTTAGTTCTCTTTAATTCTTTGAAATCTTTTTATTTATGAATTCGTTTTAATTTCTCAGAATTAACGTAAGTTTTCTTGATACATCTCGAATTCTTTTTATTTTCTCAATTCATCAATTATTTTTTATTATTTAGAATTAACGTGAATTTCCTTTACCTATATGGAATAAACTAAACTTAACCTTAACCTTAATTTCCGCAATGTTCTTTTCTTTTTAATTTTATTAATTTCCCTTAATGCTGTTTACTTATTTTAAATTTTCTCAATTCTCCTGAATTCTTTGAATCATTTAATTTTTTTGTTAGATTCTTTGGATTCTTAGAAACTTAAGACTTTTGTCTTAAATTCTTTAAATTCTGACGAATTCATTTTATTATCTTCAATTCTTAGAATTTTCCTAAAATCTGTGAAATTAACTTTTTACCATTAGAGTTACTTTCCTTGAATTCTTTAAATTTTTAATTTCATGAATTCATCTAAATTCTCTAAAACTGTTCGATTTGCTTGCACTTGCTTGAAATGTCTTAAATTCCTTTATCTATTTTAAATTATTCGAACTCTTTTAAAGTCGTCCAATTTTTACGAATTCTCTTAAACACCTTAAATTCTAATTCTTAAATTTGTTGATTTCTTTTCATTTTCTTGAATTCTCCTAAATTTGTTTTAATTCTCTGAATGCGAATTCCTTTAATTATGTTAATTATTGCACTGTTTTTTAATATTTGAAATCAATGGACTTATTTGAACTTCCCTGAAATATTACAAATCTATTTATTTCCTTTGGTTCTCTTGAATTCTCGTGAATTCTTTTTATTTCCTTAGATACTCTTAATTCTTAAAATGTTGTCGATTCAAGAAAAATGTATATTTAATGCAAAATTTCTGGTGATTAACTATTCGACATAATCGAAATATATGCAAACTGCACATCCTTTTTATAGACGTTTTGTGAAATCTCTAATTTTTTATATCCGAAAAAGATATTTCCTTCCCTGAAAATAACAAGAGACGTTTTCTGCTTTACGTTATTTCATTCAATTTAATTAACTGCTCTGTGTAGTACAACGCACATCCAATTTCTAAGACGTCGCAATGCAATTTCCTTTCTTTCCTAAGAGATTTCTTGGAAATTACATTTTATTAATTTTAAAACAGCCGTTTATACAGACGGATATACAAAGAAATTTGCTAAAAAAGTAGGATGCGAATAAGTTGATTAAATAAAGTTGACTGGAAATTTCCAAAATAGGAAATTTTATCATCTCGATGCATAGATCTATGTTGACGCTTATCTTTTATTTTACTTTCAATAGCTTGCCAAACTTTCATTTGCACGCTTTTCACGCTTTGATTGCAGAACTAGATTCTTACTCAAAAGTGACCTATAAAAGTTTAAAGCAAATTATGAAAGCGTAAACACAAGCAGCGATAGTTTCAATTTAGGAAAAATATTCTGAATAGCTGAACTTTATCGAAACTAATTGCAAAAGGAGAAACGAAAGATAAGTAGAATCACGAGTCAGAAGATTTCCACCTCGTTTTCTACCCTATATTTTTTCTCCTTGTACATAAACTTCAACGCACTTTAAACAGAAATAATAAAGTCATAGGAAAGAGTAGATAAGAAAGGAAAATCATTAGTCTGCTAGTCTGCTGAAAAATATTTAATGATCCATCAGATAAGGAAAAGTATGTATACTTTCTCTCTAAATCTGAATTAGTTTCTGACTGACAATTTTTTGAATAAAATAACTGATTGAATCAGTGTCTTCCTTTCTACTTTCAAATTAGTCCTTTTAAATTAATTCATATTTAGAGATTTAACATCTAATTTCGACAATTTTTCGAACTTTTAAACTCTAATTTTGAATAAGTGCGAAATAGATCATTGAATCAAATCAGTAAGGATTTGCGCGGGTTGTAAATGAAATCTCACTTATTGGCATCACTGAAGTAAATCAGTGAATTCTTATATTTACTGGTCAACTTCAGTGAAAATTTATGCTGATTTTATTCAGTGATCCATTTCTAGATTTTGCAGGAATCACAGTCCGTCCTCTTTTTTAAAAAATCCCCTTTTTTCCCCCTTAAATTTGTAAAAGCCCCTAAAACACCTAAAATTGAATCTTTTGACCTAAATTTTCTCCTTTTTGCGAGTTTTGGGTTTTTTTCTTAATCCTGAACAGAAATTCAAGATATTATAAACAAAAACGTTTCAAAGGAATTACTTTTTTTATGTAGAGGATTTTTTCACTAAATAGGCAAATAAGTTGTTTTAAATAAAACTAAGGAAGACACTAAAATTAAATTCGAATTAATGTGCTTCGTCATAATATTTTAAGTAAAAATATTGCATTTTCAACAAAATAAGTCAAATTTAACCAAATAGTTAAATTTTCATAAACATACATACATATTTTAAAATAAAATAATGAATCTTCAAATAAATAGAAAAATGTGTTACAAAATAGTTCAATATTTTCCTTAGTAATTGAATTTTCAACCAAAAAAGATGAACGCTTAACGAGAAATGCAAGAGTTGAAATTTCAACTTAAAAAATTTTGTATTTAAAGTACAAAATTATTGAACTTTTAAGGCAAGTAATGAATTTGCTACAAAACAGTTAAATTTACTTTACTTTTCCAGTCAAAAAAAAAATTTCAACCGAATTGTAGAATCTTTAAACTAAAAAAAACGAATTTTCAACAAAATAGTTCGATTTTCAACCAAAAGCTAATTTTCAACCAAAAAGATCATTTTCTACCAAAATTTGAATTTTCTACAAAATTGTTGGATTTGTATAAGACGAATTCTCTACAAACAACTTCAATTTTTAACCCGGAAATATGAATTTTCTGTAAAAAAGTTAATGATCAAGTAAATAGTTGAATTTGCAACCAAAGTACACGAATTTTCAATAAAGTAGCTAGACTTTTAACCAAGGAAATGGATTTTCAACTAAAATGATGAATCTTTAAACAAACAGAAATTAATTTTTACCAAGCATTTTCACTTTCAATGAATTATTTGAATTTTTAACCGAAGAAGATAACTTTTAACAAAATAATGAAATTTTAATCTAAAATCTAAAAAAATTAATTTGTGACGAAATAAGGTTACTTTTCTCCCACAAGATGAGTTTTTAATCCAAAAGAACGATCTTTTTAGAAAGACGAATGTTCAACAAAACAGTTGAAATTTTGGCCAAAAAATATTTCTTGGTAATAAAATAAATGGATAAAAACAAAATAATAATATTTTTATACAAATTGTAGAGTTTTGACCCAAAAGAGATGAATTCCGAAGCAAAAATATAATAGTAAGCTACTCAATAATAAAGAATTAATTTTCAACCAAAAATAGTTACATTTTCTTATTGGCTTCTATTAATTCAGTTTGATTTTAAAGAATAAATGAGAATAAGGGACTGGAGAACAGGAAAAGAAAAAGGAATAAACTAATTTAGAACCCTAGAAGATATTTGGAAAAAATAATTATTTACCATCTTATGAAATATGAATGTTCTTACACAATACAGATTTTAAAAGAAAAATGTTTAAAAAATATATAAAATGACTTATTAAAAAACAATAATTGTTGAACAAATGCTAATGCACTTTTTGAACCTTTATTCTTTCAAAAATGATCTGATTTTAATGAGCAGTAACTTTTCCTGGTCCCTGTTACTGTTTCTCGTTTGCCTGTATGAAACTGCCTAACCTAAACGTACATTACTACGAGGGTAGTTCAATAAGTCCTTAGAATAACCAACAGATGGCGCGCGAATCGCTCCAAATCATCTGTTTTCAGTCAGCACCACTCCCGACTAGATATA
>NC_046660.1:36528498-36535472 GCF_010883055.1 Belonocnema kinseyi | reverse complement strand
CGATTGACCAAGTGTATAGAGCTCCAAGGAGATTATGTTGAAAAATAAAAAAAAATTGTTTTTATACTTCATTCTAAGGACTTATTGAACTACCCTCGTACTGAACCGCTTTTCGCAGGTATTACTTATTAGGGCCATTGAAATCAAGCAAGATTTTTAAGTAAAAATTTTTTTAATCTTCCAGCCAAAAAGATGATTTTTCTACAAAAAAAGCTCAATTTTCAACTCGAGAATGGGAATTTGCAGCAAAAAGTTAATCTTCAATCAAACAGTAGAATCTTCTGACGAAATAGTTGGATTTTTTATTTTAAAAAACGAATTTTCAGAAAACCTCTGAATTTTTAACTAAATAATACATTTTCTTAAAAAAATAAATTCCCAAACAAAAGTATAATAATATGCAAACTGATAATTTAAAATTTGTCTAACTTAATAATTTTTTTATTTTCGTAAGTAACCATTTTTTTATTTTCTGAATTTTTAAACTTTATTTTTCTCTTACCTGTCATTAAAAAAGTTTTCAAACATATAAGATCTCTGAAGAATTTTTATTTCCTAACATTAAAAAAATTAACAATTTAAAAATCAATAATAAAAATTAATTGTACCAATTCAAGCTATTTAAGATCAGGTAACATTTTTGTATAATTCTTAAATAAAATAGTATAAAATTGAAGGATTCTAATGGGTTTCAGATTTTACAAACTTTTAAAGAGAAGCTTTCAGATTAGATTTCGAAAATTGGATAATTTAAAATTCAGAGAAATTGATAGGTTATTAATTCTGATTGAAAACCTTCAAAATTAATTGATTTTTACTCTAAAATTAAACTGGATTGCTTTAAAGTTACAGCTGTGGAAATTATAAAATTCGAAAGTTTTATTAAAGAAAAAAAATGGTAAGATAAAAAAATCTTTCCAAATAAGAAACAATTTTTAATGGGAAACATTAAAAATAAAAACTTTTTATATTGCAAAGTTTTAACTAAAACAAATCTAAGCTTTATTTAGAATTGAAGAAATTTTACTCGTCAAAGTTGTGATGTTAAAACTTTTTTATAGTAAACTCTTAAAAATTCAATTATTTTTAGTCAATTTAAATAGTTTTTCAATCAACAGTTTTTAAATTGTTATTGTTAACTTTTAAAATTAAACAAATTAAATTTTAATTACAAAATTAAAACTTATGAAAGGGAAAAATGAAAATTCAGAACTTTTAAATTGTAAAAATTCTAAATTAAAAAAATTATTCAATTACTGATGTATCAATTTCAGACGATTTAATTCTGACCTATTTCTATATTACACAAATATGTTTGAAATCAAAATGACTTTTCTTTAAATTTTTAGGCTAAGCGATTTTTTCCAACCAATATTTTCCCCTTTTTCTTGATAATATGCTTATGGGCAATTATTTATTCACGCCAATATATTGGACAAAGAGTATTACCATGACCTACCTCTTAGTCATTCCAGAGTACCAGACTCCTGCATTCGCCGCTCTGTATGTCTATACTTCAGTATGACGTCACACTTTGTACATAGAGACTATTTCGAAATGAAAAATTAAAGCTTATAATCCCTGTTCCTGATTTATTTCATTTTTGTAGAACAATTATTTTTCAAAGGGTTGGAACGACTGAAAAATTCCCGAATTAGAAAATTCCCGATTTAAAATATTCCCGAAAAATGTAATTCCCGAATAATGAAATTTCCGAATAATAAAATTCCCGAATCGTAAAATTTCCTGATAATAAAATTCCCGAATAATAAAATTCTCGAATAATAAAATTACCGAATAATAAAATTCCCGAATTGCAAAATCATCGAACAATAAATTTCCCAAATAATAAAATTTCCGGATAATGAAATTCACGAATTAGAACATTCCCGAGTCATAAAATTCCCGAGTAATAAAATTTTCAAAAAATAAACTTTGAAAATAATAAAATTTCCATATATAAAAATTAAAGAATAATCAAATTCCCAAATTGTAAAATTCCCGAACAACAAGATTCCCGAAAAATAACATTTTTCGAATATTAAAATGACCGAATTGGAAACTTTCCGAATAATAAAATTAACGTCTGATAAAATTCCTGAATTTTACAAAATCCCGAACAATAAAATTCCCGAATAATAAGATTTCCGAATAATAAAATTCCCGACTAGTAAAATTTGCGAATAACAAGATTCCCGAATGGTGAAATTCCCAAATAATTAAATTGCTGAATATTAAAATTCCGTAACTGGAAAATTCTCAAACAATAAAATTCCCGCTTAATAAAATTCCTGAATAATATAATTCTTGAATAATAACATCGTCAAATTATAAAATACTCTCATTGGAAAATTCCCGAATAAGATAAGTTCCCAATGATAAAATTCCCGAATTGGAAAGTTACCGAATAATAAATTCCCTAATAATAAAATTTCTTCGTAATAAAATTCCTAAATATTAAAATGTCCAATTAATAACATTTTAGAATAAGAAAATTTCCGAATAATAAAATTCCCAATTTTCCGACTAATAAATTTTCCAAATAATAAAATTTACGAAAAATAAAATTTCCGAACAATAAAATTCCAGAATAATAAGATTAATAATTTGGAAAATAACCGAATAATAAAATTTGTAAATTAATAAAATTTCCTTATTAGTAAATTCACGAAAAATTAAGTTTCTGACATTTAATAATATAACCGAATTTTAAAATTCCCGAAATAAAACAATTTTCTTTTTTAAAAGATTAATTAAATTAAAACATATTAAAATTATATTACGATAAACACTTTTTTTATTGAAAATGTAATTGTTTATATTTGGCAATTTTCGAATTCAGGAATTTCAAAGTGTGGGGAATTTTATTTTGCGGAATTTTGCAGTCATCTCAAAAAGTTCTTAAAAGATCTTGACAAAGATCCGCATTTTGATCCTCTAGTTAAAAACCATAGTTCTGCCTTAACCCCCCCCCCCCTACCCTTAAAGTAATGTAACCGAAATTCCAAAGTTAGTTATTTATTAAATACTTTAATTTTCATAAAAATACTTTAATTGAAAAAAAGGAGTTTGGCTTTAAAGGAAGTGGTTGATTTTTTAACCAAAAATATGAGTTTTAAACCAACTAGTCGATTCTTTTATAAAAAAAAAATTAATTTTTAAAATCGAGTTGTATTTTTGACTAAAAGGGATTCATGTTCTGTCAAATAGTTGAATTTGCAACTATAAAAGCTTAATTTTAAATCCGAAAAGACTAGTTTTCCAGCAAAATCATTTCCATTTTCAACTAAAATGATGGAATCGCCAAACGAAGAAATACATTTTTTGAAATTAGGTTAAGTTTAAATAAAGTAGTGGAGTTTTTAACAAAGAAAGACAAAATTTCAGCCATGAAGTTGAATCCTTAAATAAAACAGATTAATTTTCAACCAAACAGTTGCATTGTCAACCAAAAGAGACGAATTCTCTGCCAAATAGTCAAATTTTCGACTATAAAAGATTAATTTGCAATTAAAAGGGTCAATTTTGAATATTTTCAAACAAATGTTTAAATTTATTAATAGAATCGTGAATCTTTAAAGAAAATATTTCAATAAAGTAGTTTGACTTTCAAGCAAGTAGTCTTCAATCAAATACAGTGAAATTCTTCCATAGCCCTTCCTTCTATAGCCCTTCCGAGAATTGACGCCGAGCCCCAGGTAGGTGTAACAGGAGCTGCGCGGGGTGTGCGGTTGTTACTTAGGTGTGAACAAACGCAAGCAGAGCGGACTATTATGAGTTATTCCTCACCCACCATCAGTTCCAAAATCGGTGCTATAGAAGAATTTCACGGTACTTAAATTTTTAACCCAATGTTAGAATTTTAACCGAACTAGATGAATTCCGAACCAAAAATATATTCATACACTTTTTAACCAATATTTAAAAAAAACACCTTATTGGGTTCTACTAAGTTAGTTCTCATGAAATATTATTTTGTTGTATTGTCTCCATTTAATGGAGCTACAATTTTACTATATTCTAATTCCACACTATTCTCTAAATTTGAATTAATTTAAACTACTTCACTTCTACAATCAAACACATGAACAATACATAATAAAATACATAAGTTAGTAAAATTTAACTATGAATTAGTAGTTTTATTCTAACTAAAAATTAGCAGAGAAGTAACTTAAAAATTGCAAAATTCAGATTTAGGAAGTTTGAGATTTACAGACCTTCTATGATTTATTTTAGTTTATTGAAGTCAATAAAGATAAGATCTTCTTCTAGGTAAAATAAAAATAATAATTCATGAAAGTTGAACATATTATGTAGATAGTGAAAAAACTAACATTTGAAATTTCTTTCAAACTCTGGGTTACCGCAATTTATATGTTATATCTTTATTTGTATATCTATTTCAAATATTCACAAAAAACGATGCAGTCAAATAGTAACATCCATATAAAAATATTTCCAGCCAAAAGCAAAAAAGGAAAAAACAATCTTTTACAAGTTTCACTCGCGACAAACCAAAGGAAGTGGATCGATGCAGTATTTCAACGTCACATTTTCAAGACTCTGGTGGAATTCTTTTTGTGAAAATATGCTTTTAAATTTATTTAAAAACCTGGCTAATTTATAAAAATTAACTCAAATATAATGCAGTAAAAATTCAAAACCGAAACTCAAGCAAATGTTTGATTGTTTACAAATATTTATAATTAATATATATATTTGATAATGTTTTTAAATATTTATTTGATTTAGAAACGTTATTATTTAACTCGAAAAAATTTCATTTGAATCAAACAAATTCTATCTTTAATATAGGGTCAAACAAATCCTTATTTGATTCAAACAAACATTTTCCTGAAAGTACACGGGAAATAGTGCTGGTTATTCACAATTAGACTCTAAAATTTGGTAAATTAATTCCAATACTTTTCTAAAATACATAAGATTCTCAAGTGAATAAAACCAAAACACTTGTTTAATTTAGGCCAAAATTTACCCTTTTTCCCTATTTTCAAGGTATTTCCTCTGTTTGTTTATACGTATATACTTTCTTGACGCTTGCTTCAATACATTTTTTATTAATTTGTGTATCCTAGGGTACCCAGCCAAATCCTGATTTCGCGATTTTCTGAAATCTTGCAGCGGAAATTTGATGAAATTTGATGATTGATTGAAAGGATGATAAAAAAAAGAAGGGAGACTCGGAGCTTGACTTCTTTTTCTCTTCTCCTTATTTAGTTATAATTTTTTTAATTAAAAATTTCTTCCAAATATATGGCATTAGGTAAAAAAATTATACATGATGTAATTTCAAACAAAAACAATTTTTTCAATGATAACATTTTGAACTTACCAAAAAAAATTAATTTTAACAAAGTTTTTTAAAATTCTATTTTTTCTTATTGTCGGTTCTTACAATTTTTTAAACAATGGTTGAATTTTAATAAAGTATAGCCTATTTTTTAGGAGGCAGTTATTCTCTACCACTTTCATGTTTAGAATTTTGCAATAAGTTTTCTATGGCTGATATCGTTAAAATCATTTTTGACAAATAAGACTTTTAAACTACTAACTATATTTGGAGATTCTTTACTTAATTTCAAAATCGGAAAAAGTAGAGTTATAGGAAATTTTTTTCCGCGAAAAACGAGCTTCTATTTTTAAAATTCAACCATTTTTGAAAAAAAACATTTTAATTTCCTAAATAACTTGGTTCAATATAAAAAATATTCCAATATGAAATATTTATTTATTTATTTATTTAAAATTTAAGAAATATAAATTAGATTTAAATCCAAATTAAAAATCCCATTTAACGTCCAATAATCAAATAGATGCAAACTCCTGTTAAAAATAACAAGAATCCAATAACCAAATTTGGACCACTACGAACAAACAAAACAAAAAATCCTATTGTAATCTGAAAAATTTTCAAATTTAAAAAAAAAATTAATTTTCGAACAAAAATAATTACTAATTGGTATAAAAAAGTACATATTCAGGTAAAAATTTGAATTTCCTATCTGCTCATCCTTTTCAAAACAAAACTGCAGTAGTCAAAGCTTAATTGTCAGAGCTCTAGGTTTGTCCCATTTTTCACTTCACACAAGATGTTTGAATATTATTAGGAATATCCTTTTTCTAAATCATTACACAGCCACAAAAAAAGTGTGCGGATCTGGTAACAAGACACACGTATTCCCATGGATTTTGGGGCGCTGAATCCAAATTCGGTATCAAAAATCACCCATCACGTCATGATTCAGCCATAACCTCAAAAAATGACGACAAATCATGCACTGAGGCAAATAAATTTCAAAATAATGCCAGTGATGCAAATTTTCACTTCAAAAACATGTCGACAACTGTGAAGGATCAACCCTTGCCTGATATCAACTTATTCAACATAACTTTACCCAACAGAACCTGACCTCACCTAACCTGAATTAACAGAAATTTATTGAACTACACGTAAAGCTCTGGAAGCATATTTTCCCAGTAGCAAGTGTGTGCTACATCGAATGGGTCAACTCGAGCCTAACCTAGAAATAAATCTAACCTAGCCTAACGTAGACCTAACCTAACCTCACGAAATACAATTAATACAATTAAACTTAACAAAAACTGACCTAAACTAACCGATTACGCTGGCAACCGTGTTCTTGCGTACTTTCATATTTTGACATTAATAGCAGTAAATGTCTGGAGTTTCGTAACCGCTTGTTGCTACCATTATTCGCCTGTGTCTGTAACCAGGGCACCTCCACGTGGTGATGGTGGGCAACGGATCCGCATTAACTGAGTCCCTGGGTAAACGGCGTTCATGACGTCATTGCAGACACAGGTAAAAAGTGTATTACGATGCAGGGAAAACCCCCAGTATCGGCGTCTGGTCAGGGTGGAAAAGCGGGCTCTCCGACGTCGTCATCATGCAACCGTAGCTCTTCATCAATGGATCACTTGGTTGGTGT
>NC_046660.1:36526700-36528398 GCF_010883055.1 Belonocnema kinseyi | reverse complement strand
CACTTGAAGAAAAATGTGTACAGAGACGAAGAATGGCGACTTTTCATTGATTCGTCAAAACGCAGCATTAAGGCTGTTTTACTGCATAACACGAATACTTACACTCCTATCCGTATAGCTCACTCAACGGTCATCAAAGAAGAATATAGCAATGTTAAAATGCTTCTTGCAAAATTTAATTACACGAATCACATATGGCAAATATGTGGTGATCTCAAAATCATAACAATGATATTAGGCCAGCAATCGGATTTCACGAGAGAGCCATGCTTTATATGAATGTGGAATAGCAGAGATCGAGCCAATCATTACAGCAAAAAACATTGGCCTCTAAAAGATTCATTCAAACTTGGTTCTTATAATATCATTAACCAAAGCCTCGTTGATCCAGAAAAAATTTTACTACCACTCCTCCACATAAAGCTTGGGCTCATGAAGCAATTTTTCAAGGCGTTAGACAAAGATGGACAATACTATAAGTATATATCCCTTAAATTCCCTAATGTTTCAGACGCTAAATTGAAAGAAGGAGACTTTGATGGACCACAGATTCGAATATTGACAAAAGATACTAATTTTGTGAGCCACATGACGAAAATTGAAATGGACGCTTGGGAAAGTTTTAAAACAGTAAACGCAAATTTCCTCGGTAACAAAAAAAGTTCAGCCTACGAGAATGTTGTTGCGAAAATGATAAGAAACTACAAAAAGTTAGGCTGCTTGATGAATTTAAAACTTCACTTTCTAGAATCCCATCTGGATAAGTTTCCAGAAAATGTTGGTGATTTCAGCAAAGAACAAGGGGAACGTTTTCATCAAGACATAAAAGTGATGGAACAACGATATCAGGGTAGATGGGACGAGGTCATGATGGCTGATTTTTGCTGGATGTTGAAAAGGGAAACGAATGTAGGTCTTAAACGTAAGCGTAACCCTTTGCATCCTTCCTTAGAAGAAAAAAGGACACGTTATAGCAGGCAGAAAATAGACTGAAGTAGGTCTATAAATCAATTTAATTACGATAAAAAGCAAGATAAAATGTAAACACGAAAGATAGTATAAATATATCCCTTAAGTTTAAGAAAAGCAGAGAGAAAATATTTTGAATAAAACTCTTATTCATTTGCATGTTTAAGTTACAGTTCTACATTTTAATTGATACAAACATGGTCAGGTTAATTGAAATGGGGTAAATTCTACTTGTAGTTCTAAGTTTCTTCAAATGAGTAATGTGCGTCTCAATTTTTAACCACCTGTAGTACAATGAAATGAATTTTATTGTGTTACAACGGAAACACTCAAGTTAAGTTGTGTTGCGTTAAGCAAAATTTCGTTAGGTTCTGTTAAGTTAGATTCATTTGTAGGTTAACATTGAGTTAACCTATTAAATATAGCACACATTTAGAACTGAGAACCGTACGCTTACATAGCTACACGAGTGGTTGAATTTCATTTGGCTAAGTTAGGTTAGGTCAGGTTTTGTTAGGTTAGGATAGGTTAAACCTCTATATAGGTTAAGCTGAAGCTGAATGAAACGGTACCGCAAACACAACGGGACAACACAATCAGTTTAATTGTGTTTCGTGAGGTTAGGTTAGGTTAGGCTAGGTTAGGCTAGGTTAGATTTATTTCTAGGTTAGGCTCGAGTTGACCCATTCGATGTAGCACACATTTGCTACTGGGAAAATATGCTTCCAG
>NC_046660.1:36523816-36526600 GCF_010883055.1 Belonocnema kinseyi | reverse complement strand
TATGGCTCAACCATGACGTGATGGGTAATTTTTGATACCGAATTTGAATTCAGCGCCCCAAAATCCATAGGAATACGTGTGTCTTGTTACCAGATCCGCACAATTTTTTTTGTGTGGCTGTGTTATCCACAAAAGTTAATTGAGAAACATATTTCAATTAAAGTTCAAAAAATCAAAAAAAGAGTAATAATTTGCTTGCAGATAATCAAAAAGAGTTAAAGGAATATATTTCGTTTAATACTTTTGTTCTTCCATTTTTTGGTCAAATTTCTAAAACTATTGAACTTATATTAAACAAATTTTATATTCATATTATTTTCCGTATACCATGTAAAATGGATTCAGTGATAAATTTTTGCAAAGATCCTTTGGATAATTTTGAAAAGGGTGGTGTTGTCTATAAGATCACTTGCAGGATCTGTAAGATGAATTACGTGAGACAAACTGGCAGACTTCTTAATACTAGGATAGAGGAGCACAAAAGTGATGTTCGTTTGGGACGCTATTATAAGAGTGTTCTTGCCAGACGTACAAAGGAATTTGTTGATGTTGACCATGAGCTTGACTGGGATGATGTTCAAATTTTGCATAGTGAATGTAATAAGAGAAAGAGGGAATTCATGAAAATGCTTTATATTAAAAAAAATAAACAGATCAATTAATTTAAAAACCGATTTGAATAAGTTGAACAAATGTTATGCTAATATGATTAATCACCTTTAACGAGGCTGTTCCATGAATTTTGTTTTTTGGTCCAAATTTGTTCGTTTGCATCAATATTTATTTATTTGCATCATGTATTTTTGCATGTCTTTTAATACATTCATTTTCATATTTTATTAGAATTGTATTTAAAAATATCATCCCTTATTATTTTCAACATTAAAGCGATTTTGTTCTTTTAAAAAAAATTGTTAATATACTAAAAATAATTATTTGAATCAGGCTGTATTGTACAGAAACTCATTGGTAATTAATAGATGAATATTTACCATAAATTTCAATTTAAGAAAAAGGTTAGGGCTAAATTTGATACTCAAATCTGAAATTTATAATCAAATTGATACTTTACAGATTTTGACGCCTTTTAAAAATTCTGTTTCTCATAAAATCAGTTTTGATGAGAAAAGTTAAAAAATTTAAACTTTGAAAAATAAAAAATATTAAAGTACTTAATAAACTATTTTTTCTAAATCTATTTTTATAAAAAAATTCCCCTTTTTCTCTTTGTCTGAAATTATTTTTTCGGATTGGTATGCACATCGCCCGGTATTTCTCATAAGAAGAAAATACATTTTTGTAAATTTTATTCAGAATCTTCAATATTAGGTGAATTGAGTAGAAACTCAACATTTCTCTTCAAATCAGCCATATAATGCGAATAAAATATTACTTTTTGAATATAACCCCCGTAAGTCTGTTCTATATAGGGTCTCCCAAAAAAGCAATCACTGAAAAATGAGTTTTTCGAGTTTTTGGCGCTAATTTTGATTTTTTGCAATTTTTTAATGCAGATTGTTTCTAATACATTAAGTGCTACTTTTTACTGCTAGTTTAATTTTACATAAGTTGTTTAAATAATTTATTGTTATTTTTCAGCAATTTTCTCTTATAATAGAGTGAAAAAGTCGCGGTTTTTTGAAAAAAAAATCCACTTTTTGTCAAATTTTTAATTAGAATAAGGTAATACTTGATTACTGTTAAGAAATATAGTCACTTAAACAAATTGTTACTATTTTTACTAATATTCTCTTAGAATAATGCTAGAATATAGCAGTATTTTCAAAAAAATTTCCACTTTTTGTCCAATGTTTAATTAGAGTAAGGTAAATAATTATTTACAGTTAACAAAAATAATTTTTCAAGCAATTTATTTTGATTTCAAATAATATTCTCTTTGAATGATGTTAAAAAGTTGCAGTTTCCTCTAAAATATTCAATATTTTGTCTAATTATTACTTAGAGTTTGGTAATAATTATTAAAGTTAAAAAACGTAACTGTTTAAACAAATTATTATTGTTAAAAACAATCTCCTTCTTTGGCAATTGCTACAAAGTTTCGATATTATCTGAATTATTTAACACTTCAACCTAAAAAGGCAAATTAAAGTTAATCATTTTAGAAAAAACCACAACTTCCGAACACTTATCTAAGAAATATAAAATAAAATATTTCAGGGAAAATAAAATAAAAATAATAAAATAAAAAAATGTCAGGGAAAAATTCAACTGTGTAGTTTTAATATAGAAGAAGATAGCTACAAATAATAATAATTTGTTTTAACAATGACTGTTGCTAAACTGGATCTAATTATAACTAACTTCAAGCTTCAAGTGAAGACTAGACAAAAGTTAAAAATTTCAGAACAAAACTGCAATTTCTAGCATATTCAGACAGAATAGTATTAATAATAATGATTTGTTTAAACAGTAATGTTTGTGAATACTAAGTAACTATGACCTCACTTTCATTGAAAATTGGACAAAAAGTTGAAAATTAAAAAAAACAGACTTCCTAACTGTATTCTAAGAGTGAATTGCTATAAACAATAATAAAAAGTTAAAACAATTAATTCCAACGTCTTATGACCAGTTCAAAGTAGTATTTAATGTATAAGAATACATCTTTATTCAGAAAACCGCAAAAAAAATCATAATTAGCGATGAAAACTCGCAAAACCCATTTTTTCACTTTTGGGGTATTTTTAAGACCCTATAAAACAGACTTATGGGGATAATATTTCATATTATCCCCATACATTCATCTCAGTATTTGTCTCCATA
>NC_046660.1:36508364-36523716 GCF_010883055.1 Belonocnema kinseyi | reverse complement strand
TTGTAAACAAAAATATTGCGTTTCAAATTGATTCACATTATATTGACATTTCTGAGTGAAATTTACAATAACGTATTTTTTTCTTATGGAAAAACACGTGTTAAGCTTCACGAGGCTCTAAATATAATTTTTTCAACAACAAAAATGTATTTCTTTGTGTGAATTCAAACTAATTTCCGGACGATATGCATAAAAGTTCCAAAAAAATGTCCAATGCATTTTCGAGCCACCCTATTTTCCATATAAAAACTATATTCTACGTTTGAATCCACAAAAATTGATTTTCTTGACTCAATTTTATATTTTTTCCAGTACACAATTTTTTTTACGTCCCGAACTTTTTTTAAATCAACTAAACGATTTTGTTGAATGAGCCAAATTATTATCTTGAGTGTAGTTCAAACAGACGATTTTTTGCCTTGAATTTCGAACCATTTTTACTTCAAGTAGATAAAAATCAACTACGAAGCGGGGATCCTACAAAAGCCCTCTGAATTGTCAGCTACAGTAAAATTGATCAGAATTTATTAAGGAGAAATTTTATTTAGTCTGTAAAATTTGATTGGAATATTTCTCAAAATTCTTAATTGGTGGAATGCAAAAAATGGCACTATGGGATATACAATTTGTTTACTAGAGAAATATTTATGAATTATAATGGCAAAGTCGTGTAAAACCAATATGAGTGGTGCGCTTGCGCCATCCTGGAAAAGAGACGCGGCGTCGCGACGTCAACGGCGCTCACTTGAATCTTCGCCGCGTGTCCGTCGACGGATTCGGACGAAAGTGAGTACGATATAACGGCAAGAATGTCGGGAACAAAACATTTCGTCAGTTAATTATTTTTTTCGTTACTTTTCCCATCACTTACTCATCCCTAATTTATCTTTTTTCTCCTCTAATTGATATATTTTCCATTTCCCTGCAACAATTAAGGGTAATGAGGTACGAAATTACGAAAAACTTTAATAATTTATCCATGAGGAGCTCAAGAGATTCATATCGATTCTCAGAGCCATGCGATTTTATTTTACAAAATTTAAAATTTGCTTCACAAAGGAGGAAGTTCAATTTTTTATTGAACACTTGTAGTGAACGCCAGTGATATAATTATCGAATAAAGAATAAAATGATAGTTCAATGAAATTTCCAAATTGAAATTGTACTGAAGAAGTTAAAAAAAATGTTATGTTCTACATACCATACCAAATTTTTGAGCTTTTGTTTTTTGAACCGATTCTTCGCGCGATAAAGTGAAGATCGTTCTATTCGCTATTACTAATGCATGGGATTGAAGAAAGTGCCAAGTCACGTGCAAAATGAAAAAATGAAGATCGAGTTTGAAGCCGAATATAAGGTAAATTTTGTCAAATTTTTATTCATAATAATTTTTTTATCCACTTTTGTTCCCTATTTGTTTTATTGCTTCTGTTTAGCTTCAAATATCTGCAGTACAAAAAAAAAATTTTTCTTTTGGTTGAGTGGACCTTTTCTCAAAAATTTTGCCGAAAACAAATTTTGCAGAAATAAACCAAAAATGGGGAAACCTATACCAACAAAATTGCTCTTTTGGCAGAACAAAACATTTTGATCTTCCTTATTATCTGTTAATAAAAAAAAACTTTTCTTTTTGAATGGATTATTTGACTTTACTTAATTGAAACCTAGGGATCGATTAAACTTAATAAATAATATTAAATAATTAATAATAAATAATAATCATAAAGTAGTAAAGATTTATGATCATAAATGTACTTAAAAATCTAAAAACACAAATGTTGTTTCCCACTCTCTTTTATTAATTGAAAAGAGGAAATATTGTACAATTAATGTATAGGTAATATACCCTTCATATGCGAATTTGTAGGTATTTTATTCATATTCATATTAAATTCATAACGAGGGCAAAGTTGCCAACACTTTCGTAAACGCGATGTACTCACACATTTATAACGCTATTTATAACATCAGGGAGCCGATATTACTCTCAGGATTTAACTTGACGTTCAATTCTACCTTATCCAATCTTTCACATTGAACCAATATGAAAATAAGAAGTATGATAACGTGTACGGCATGAATTGCAAATCATTTCCACTACCCAGAGAACATATATTTTAATAATTTGAAAGGAAAATAAGAAGTAAAAAGATTAACTATTTAATTTGTTTGTCTCACTCAATATTTTCTTTAAACGAACAGAACTGAAAAAATTAATTTCCCAATTCGACCAATATAATTTTTCGTTATAAGATACACAATATCGTTTTTAATAACTACTTTGACGTCATCAATCGGAGTTTATTTGTTTTAGAGGACATATAAATATAATGTTTGTAATAATCTTTAGAAATTTCAAAACGATGATTGAAAATTTCAGATATTTCAAATCAAAATTTATGCAAAAAAGTTCTTCTCTATCAACATAGTCGAATTTTGAAATAAAAAATATGAATTTTCAAAGAAAAATCTAATAGTTAATATTTCAATCCAAATATATTTTTATTTTACTTCAAAAACAGTTGAATTCGCCCAAAAAAGAAACTTTGCGACAAAATAGTTAAATCTCCAACTAAAAAAGATTAATTTTCAACCAGGTGTATTTTTCATCCAAAAAATACTCAATATTTTCAAAAAAGACGACTTTTTTGAGAAACTATTTTATTTTTCAACCAAAAAAAAAGAATTTTTAATAAATTGTGTATTAGTTGGTATTTTAATCCAAAAATATTTTTAAATTAAACATTTTTAAAAACATATTAATAAAAAACGAATTTTCGACGAAAAAGTTTATTCAACCAAAATGATGTTTTTTTAAAGAAAAAGATCAAACAATTTATTTACAACTTGAAGCAAAGAAATGAATTTTCAACTAGAATAATGAATTTTCTACCAAATTAAAAATTAATTTTCAACCAAGTACTTGATTTTTCAACCAACAAAGATTCATTTAAAATCAAAATATAATAGTTGATATTAAAACTAAATCATATTTAAACTTTAAATAAAAAACAATTGATTTTATAAGAACACAAATATTCAACAAAAAAGTTTAATCCTCAACAAAAAAATTATTTTTCGATCAAAAATATTTTTAAATAATAGTCACACGCCGAACAAAGTAGATGGATTTTTAACTATAGTGATAAATCAACAAAAACATATATTTTTAAATAAGTAGTTGAATTTTCAACCAAAAGAAGATAAATTATCAACTAGAGAATATAATATTAGATATTATAACTAAAAAATATTTAAATTTTAGGTAAAAAGAATTTATCCAAGAAGAAAATCATTTTCAAATCATTTTTAATGCAAAACACAAATTTCTAATAAAACTTTATTTTTTGAGTTTCTATGCTTATTTGCTTTTAGGTTATATAAAGAAGGTTTTTCCAGGTGTCTCATAAAAATTCGAAACGATTTTTGAAGACCTTAGATATGTCAAAAAAATATCTAGAAAATGTTTAAGAATTTTTTTATCTTACAGGATTTTCTTAAATTCGAAGACAATTTTTAAATTAGCTTGAAATATATTTAGGACTTCTGAACGATTAAAAAACATATAAAAAATCTTTTATAATTTTCATAATTCCTTCAGTGTTTTATAATATTTTTAATATCTTCAAAACTTCTAAAATTCGAATGTATTTAAAAACTGACTCAAATTGTTCCTTAAATTGTCTTAAATCTTCCGGAATCGTTTTTAACAAGTTCGGAAATCCTTTTTTAAAGTTTTTAAATATTCTCAAATATTCCCTTTAAGTTAATTTAACAACAAAAAAAGCTTTTTGAAATGCTTATATTTTTTACTTTATCAAAAATCTTAAATTCTTCTGGAATTGTTCTAAGTTAATTATGTAAAATAAATTTATATTTTCCTTGGAATCTTAAGAAAAAATGTAGCATCTTAAAACCTTCCAAAGTCTTTAAAAAGCTTCAAAATTTTATTTTAAAATTACAAAAATCTACATTTTGCTAAAAAAATTTTGAAATAATTTCAAATTTTACATTACTTGTTTTTATTATTATCAAGATATAGTGTGGTTGCAAAATGTTAATAACAAAACTATTTTTCAATATTAAAAAACGTTCACAATTAAAATTGTCTTTTTTATGAATAATCTTCAGAAAGATGAAATTTTCCGTGTTTAAAAATCAAATTTGCCGATAATAATAAAAATTGTATTTTTAGCGTTAAAATTATGAGAGGCTAGCGAAAAAAAATTAACATTGAAAAAACGGTTTATTATTTGCCAAATAACCAAATTATGCATTTGTGAAAAAGGCCATGTTAAAAAGACCACAAAAATTCGTTGAGCATAGCACAGTTATTTTCAGTGAGTCTAAACAGTAGACACTATACTAACAATATACTATATACTAACAATTATAATTATTCTAAATTATGCCACACAGTTTTTCTATTATAGTATTATTTTGCTATATCTCTCGCTATAATAAAATAAATCAAATAGGGAAAATAATATAAACAATCTAAGTGTGACGAACGAACTATTTAAAAAATTTGTTTGTTTATTACATAATGAGAAACAATCTTTGACTAATTTTGCTGAATTAAATTTAGGCAATTACATAAACTTTTGAATTGCTAAAAAAATTATAATAATGAAAAATAAAATGAATAAAAAAACCTGAAATTGCGATATCTCTCACTATTCAAGTAATTTATCCAGGGCTAAGTATTTGCCTAAAAGACGCTGAACCATTATGTAAATGATTTATGTGAATATCAGAAAATCCTTTCGGCAGAATTTCAAAATTCTCTTTTGCATTCGATTTGAATATGGATATGATATACGACTTTAAACAAAATTCCGAAATATATATAATAGGGTGGAGTGAACATGCTAAAATTAATCGGATCGTTTGAACTAAAAGAAGAAATTATTAGGTTTGCATCAAAAATAGTAAGCAAAATTTTTTGAAATTGGTAAATATCTTCTTTTTTTTTATTAAAAAATTATAGGAAATTTCTCATGTGTACAGTATTTTCTAATAAACATTAATAAAAATTAAAAATGCATACAATATTCATTGTTTACTTTGGAATTTTTTTAAATGTTGAATAATGCTGTTATTTTATATTGAGTCATATGCACACATTTTGGAGAAAGTTGAATGTGCTGAACCTGAAATTCCTTAAGCTGAAACATTGAAACACACGAAATATTTCTATAAAATAAAACTAATTGTTTTTTTGGTTTAAGCTGAAGAAATATTACGCTCGAGACATTCAATTATTACAAAAAATGAACATAACTTAATCCAAAAGAACATATTTTTTGCTAATTTTCCAAACATTCTAAAAGAGAAAAAAACGACATCATTTTGAAATAAAAATTTGTTTGAATTTTCAAATAAAAGAAGAAAACAAAATATATTAACTGATTAGTTTTTTTTTTTACTTTCTTCGGATGCCAAAACAAAAAATGATTTCCCTCAGCTCAAACCATTCGAATTATTAACTTTTTAACTACGCCCTTACATATAATACATGCGAATCGTATGGCAGTAGTAATATTCGTTTAGGTCAGACCATTTCACACAGGCAAACGAGGCACAGTAAGAAGGATCAGGAAAAGTTAGTGTTCATTAAAATTGGATCATTTTTAAATGAATAAGCTTTTTAGAAAGAGCATTAACCTCCAGCCGAGACTAATTGTTATGAAAAAAGTAATTTTATGTATTTTTATTTTCAACCTTAATTTAAACATTTTTCTTCTGAAATATAATTATTCACCATCTGATGGTTTCTAAATTAGTTTATTTTTTCGTTTTTTCCCTTGTCCTCATTTTTTGACCTGAATTATTTTCGAAAAATTTACTATTAAATTTTTGGTTCAGAATTTATTTCTATTGAACAAAAATTCTACAATTTTTCATACAAATTGTATTCTTTTGTGAATAATTCATCTATTTTATTAAAAAGTCATACTTTGTTGTTGGAAATGTGAACTGTTTTGTTAAAAATTTGTCTTTTTGGCAAGAAAATTTGTCCTTTTGAATTAAAAATTCATTTTTTGGTAAAAAAAAGTCGTCTTTTTGGTTGAAATTTAATTATTTTTTTATGCAAAAGTCTACAGTTATATTTTTGTTTCAGAATGTATATCTTTCAGTTAAAAATACGATTATTTTTTTAAAAAGTTATCTCTTTTGGTTGAAAATTAACTTTTTTGTATAAAATTTACCTTTTTGTTCTGAAAATTCCACGAGTTGGTAGAAATTTTGTTTCTTATTTGACTAAAAAATATTTCTCAATTACGAATTTGCCTACTTTGTTTAAAAATACGTCTGATTTGGTGAAAAATGCAACTGTTCAGTGAAAATTTAATTTGGTTTGGTTCAGGATCAAACTATTTTCTTGAAAATTTAACTTTTTTGATATAATTCAACTGTTTGTAATTTAAATTTACAAAAATATTTTTTGATTGATGTATACCTAAACTATTACTTTTTCTTTGAAAATTAAACGTTTTGTAATTACACATCACCTACACACTTGTTTAAAAGTTGAACTCTTTAGTTAAAAATTAATTTAATTCGACTGAAAATAAATTTTGTTCACTTAAAATATAAGTATTCCATGTTTATGGTCAAAAATTTACATTTTTTTCTGAAAATTAAACTTTTTGTTTTTTCAATTGTATGAAAAATTTATTTCAACAATTTGTTCATATATTTTCAATTTTTTGTTTGTATATTCAATTAATTGGTTAAATAATCTTACTTTTTGGCTGAAAACTAATCTTTTTTGGTACAACTAAACTGTTTTTAAATTAAAATAAAAATATTTTTAGATGTAAGTATAAAATATTGCGTTTTTCTTTAAGAATTTATCTTTTTTATTGAAATTTCAACTAACTATTTGAAATTTAAACTTCTTAGTTACGAATTCTTTTTTTTCTTATTGATTCTTTTCTTATTAAATCAATTTTTTATCTTCAAAGTTAACTATTCTATGATAATAGTCAGGATAAATTTAACTTTTTGGTTAAAAATTCATAATTTTTAGTTTAAATTTTTTTTTGTATTATGGTAGAACTAAACTGTTTTTAATTTAAAACTTCTCAACTTCATGTATAAACTATAATATGTTTCGCTTAGAGTTTATCTTCTTTTTTTGAAACTTCATTTATTTTATGATTCTTTTTTTTTAAATAAATTCTTTTAACTCTAAATTAAACTATTTAATTTTAATAATTAAAAAATCACATTCATTGGAAAAAATTGAAGATAATTTATTGGTTAAAAATAATTTTTGTTGTTGAAAATTATTTTTTTGTGTGTAGAAAATTCAACTATTTGGTTAAAAATCAACTTGTTTGTTAAATATTTGTCTTTTTTGTTGGAACGTTGGTTTTTGTAGGTTGAACTTTTAAGTATTTGGTTAAAAATCTAACTTTTTATTGACAATAATTTGTCTCTTTTGTTCGAAATTTAAACTAGTTCAGTGCAGGTGCAACTAGTAGGTTAAAAATCTTTAATAATGTTTATAATGTAAATTCTTGGTATACAATTAATCTCTTTTGTTTCAGAATTCATTTAGTTGAAAACATAATATATTTCGATTATTATTCATATTATTATTATCCTCCTACATTCATGAAAAATCCCCCGTTTTTCCATATTTTGAGAGAATTTCGTGCTATACAATATGTTTTGATTTTTTCTATCTACTCGTTTTATGTGAATATTAATTAAATATTGATTGTCATTTATAAGTTGAACATTTCCACAAAAAAGCTGACAAAAATTTAAGTCCATTAATTTATTAATTAATTAATATATTAATTAATATTAAAAACATATTATTCATCAAAACCAAAAAACTAGAGGGGTTCAGAAGCTTCTGGCCACTATTAATAAGAATCATATGAAAAGTATTACCAATCTAAGAGTCGGGTGTTTTTTTAACATTCATTAAACAACAAGAATATTCTGAGAAGAATTTAAATGGTTATAATGTTGACAGACATATTATATTTTTCTTTATTTAAATAATGTATCATTGTACTCTCAAATGTCATTAGAAGTGTAAAATGAAACACGACATCTATGATGAATTTTTTTTCCTGTCTTTGTTATACGATCATAAATCAAGATTGTATGTCCTAAACACGTAGGACTACACTTATTATCGTCCCTACGAAACTTGACTTTTTACCCTGTTTAACTTTCGTCAATTATCGAACCCTTGAGAAAGCGAATGATCGATTATTTTGATATTCAAGTGGCAATATTGATGACGACATTAAACGTTGGCAAAACAAGACAAGAGACAAAGCAAAGTAAGCAAACTGAGATGAAGCTGTTTTTGATACTTAGGGTACCTTTTCATTGTAATTTCATTCTGAATTCCAAAAATTATTTCGATAATCAATTAGAAACCTGATCGACATCGTTTCTTACCTTTCTTAAAAAAATAAGTTTATTTTCCAACATTTTGTTATAGTTTTTGCAGCAAATTTTATACGATTTGAAAGCGTTGTATATGATTTATCGAAGTTTCTTTACTGTAACAAAAACCTTTTCTGTTTTAAAAACCTTTTAATGAAAATTTAACTATTTTGTTTGAATTTGTTAGATTTGCTAGAAAATTCACCTTTTTGTTTGGTTTAAAACGAATTCATTTTTTCATGAATCATTATTCTAGTTAAAAATTAATTTCTTTGCTTAAAAATTTAACTTCTTTATTGTGAATTCTTTTTTTTTTATAAAATAAATGTCGTAACTGACAATTTAACTATTTCATGTTTATTTAACATTTACCTTCTTCAGTTGAAAATTCGGCTGTTTGGTTAAAAATGTCTGTATTTCGTTAAAACTTTGTCTTTTATGGTAGAATATTAATCTGTTCGTTGACTAATTCACCTTTTTGATTAAACATTCATTTCTATGGTGGAAATTTTAACTATTAGTTTGAAAATTCCTTTGAAAAATGAAAACTTGTTTGAAAATTTATGTATTTTGTTGAAAATTAATCTTTTTGATTTCACATTGATTTCTTTAATTACAAATTTTTTTTCTATTAGAAATTAATTTTTTTTCTGAAAATTAAGTATTCCACTTTTGACCAAAAATTTATATCTTTCGACAGACGTGTAATCTTCTTTTCTGAAAATTTAGGTTTGGTCGAAAATTCATCTTTGGGTCGAAAACTTATCTGGTCGGTAAAAAATGTATTTTTTTGGTTGAAGTTTAATTATTTTATATATAAATTAATCTCTGCATAAAAATTTAATTACTTTTTTGAAAATTCCCTGTTTTCGTTCAAAATTAATCCTTTTGAGTAAGTTTTAGTTTTCATAAATAATTATTTCAATTTAAAGAATACAACAAAAATATTAAAAAATGGTAATTTATTACCTGCACTGTTAGAAATTTCTATATTAAGTTTAATACAAATGTATTGGAAGTTTTTTTCGTATACGTATATTAAATTTAAGATAGCACTAAATTTGAAAGTTCAAACATACATCGAAAACTTAATACAGATGTATATTGAATTTAATACGCATGTATATTCAATTCAATATTACATCTGTATTAAATCTAATAAACATGTGTATTAAATTTCAGATGTGTGCTTGAACTTTCAAATTTGGCAGTATCTTAAATTTAATATACGTTTCCGAAAAAAACTTCCAATACATGTGTCTTAAACTTAATATAGTAATTTCTAACAGTGCCAGTTAATTACATAAAGAGAGATTTTATAGTATACTATAAAATCTCTCTTCATGTAGTTAGTTGCCAGAAAGTCATTTAAGTATTTTTGGGTCTAGTTTTTGAACGATACCAAATATTTTTTTTTTAAATAATTTATATACTTTAAATAAATATATGTGTGTGTCTAGAAACTATAATGCAAATAAGTTTGTGAATCTGTTTAGCTGTTCCGCGAAGATGAAGAACGTAGAATTAAAGATTTTCGCTTTTCTTTTTGCTTCTCCTCTTTTTCCACCTATTTGTGGACTAATTTTCATTATTATTCTGCAAAAAATTTAATTAATAGAAATTATATTGCTCAATTAATATAGGGGCATACATTTTAAATCAGGAAAAATGTATAAAGTCGTAGATCTATTGTAAAAAAACTATGAATAAAAATTTTATTGTTCTACTTTCGGTGAAAAAATTTTATCTATTTATTTTGCTTAGCGTGTGTCGTGTGCCAAAAATTTAATTTTTGTATTTGCAATGTTTTTTTCATAAGTAAAAAAAACTACTTGTCCTATAAAAAAGTGATTAATAACAAATTTGTAGATGTTTTTGGGTGCACAATGTTTGTTTAATCATTTTTGTTCCTTTCTTACATAGTTTGACCGCAGAATGCAATTTTTGAATAGTTTTTGTGGAGTCAAAATTTGAATTTTCAATTTTTCGAAAAAATATTAAAAGTTGATATGATATTCTTGTAAGACTATCGAAAAGTAATATTTTTCTTCTTATGTACTATGAACAACTGTGCAGAGAATGTTTGAGTCATGAAGAAATGTGTACTCAAAAATTTTCAAAATGAGCTCACTTGTAGTTTTTTTATCCAAAATGTCTGACTATCGAACTTGGCATTTAGCTTAGGTCACTAAAAGAGTGTACCAAAGCCCAATCTGATACATTAATTTTTTTTAAGGTATCGTGCTCACAGATATACAGACATAAAAGCAGACATACAGACACATTCGTAAAAACCTGTTTTTCAAATTCAAGGGGTCTCAAAACGTGGACCTTTTGACAAAAACTAGGGGGGGGGGGGGTCCAATTTTCCACAAATCTAATACCTTCACTGATGAGAATGTAAAAATGATTTATTTGTCATGAATAAATTTGTAGATCTTTTTCAAATGCACAATTTTTCTGTACTCATCTTTCACCGAAAGATGAGCCGAAAAATGTAATTTTTGGATTTTTCATTATATTTTATGCTGTCAAAATTTGAATTTTGGATTTTTTAATAAAATCCAAAAGTTGCTATGATAATCTTTTGGGGAATTCAAAAAGCAACATTTTTCTTCTCTTGACTTTTTTCATATCGTAGGTTATTTTGCTTAAAATGTTCATTTTCGTGTGTTTTTTGGAATTTTGTAAATGCTACAACTCTGGTAATTTTGGATTTCATGGAAAAAGTCATTATAATAAATTGTTCAAATTTTGAAATACTATGAATAACCGTACAGAGAATTTTTGAATTTCAAAAAGGTGGTCTCAAAAATATTGAAAATGTGCCTACTTTTTTAATGTTTATCCAAAATGTCTGGCTACCGAACTTGACCTTCAGTTTAGGACACTAAATTAGTGTACCAAAGGACTATTTAAAAGATTAATTTATTCTAAAGTTATCGTGTTCAAAACCAGATATACATACAAACACATTTGTAAAAACCTTTTTTTTGGATTCAGGAGTCTCAAATAACATAAGGGATATGTATCATACCTCTGTATAAATTCCAAAGTAAATTCTATTTCTTTAGGATACTTGTATCAATACACATAATAAGACATAAACGTGATCAAGAATCCTTCTAATACAGATGTACAGAACATCAAAGTTTTATTTTCTAGCACAACTGTGCATGTAGCATCGTCACCATGCAATGATTTACCTATAAAAAAGCAGGCCATGAAAAATAACAAATTATTATAGAATGTTTTGAATGTTTCAAATTAAATGTACTTACGTACTAACGTGAAGGTGAAAAAGCACCTGAAAAAGTGAAAAATTCAGACCCCTATATATTGACAACTGGTTGATAAATTAACCTATGGTATTGTGAATTATTTTAGCTCCACTAGGACTATGATTTAGCGAAATTTCAATCCGATAAAAAACAATATTTTTTCATGGGAACACTTGAGTTGTTTTCAAGGTATGCACTTCTGTATAGCATAAAAGGAAATATAGATAACCTACAAAATATTTATTAGTTATCTAATTTAAATATATTTCTTAGATTATCTATATATGACGTGGAACTAAGGAACCAGCTTCACTAAAGAAAATGAGTTAAGGGCAAAAAGCGTATCAAAATGAAAGCAAGACGAACTAAATTAATTAATTTAACCAAATGAACTTACCTTTTAAAAAAAACTGGCGACTGTCAACTCACTGTAAGGGTAAGCACTCATCAGCTGACATGCTAGGGCCGGCAGCGTTGTGCGACGCATGCGCTATCGCTTTGTTTTAATACATATGGGTGCTATTTCAGTTTTCATATACAAATATATTAATTTTGGTATACATAGTAAATAAGTTTAATATAAATGCGTATTAAGTTAATTTTAATTTACAAATGTATTAATTTTCAAATACACCTTATGTATTAACGTGTATTAAAGTTCATAACATTTTTAACAGCGTGCAAGAAAAGAATTCAGTTTTATTTTATTTTGACTATTATTATTACTATTTTATTTTTCTAAGATGTAGAGGACTTTTATTTATTTTTTTAAATAGTTTTCGATACGATTAAAGGAATTTTAGAAGAAACAATTGAAGACAATCGAAAGTTTCTTTGCAGCTTAAAAAGTTTGGTTTTTAAATATCTATTTACATTTCGAAAAAATATATTATCAATCATTACAGTTATTATCAAAGCGTGAAATTTTGTGTAAAATACTCATTTTAGCATTGGCAACTTTTTTTCAACTGCCAAATTTTTTTAATCTCTTCTATCCCTCTGATGAGAGATAATTCGCACGGTTCTCACATTTACCTTTTAAAATTGTTTCAAAAATTATTGTTTTTTTTTCTTGTATACAAAAAAATTATTTTTTTTATAATCCAAACAGACAATAATTTTTATAATTTTTTCGCTGAGAAAATGATAAAAGATTTAAGAATTTATGTATATTGTTATTGTGATCGGAAATCATGAGAAGCATGTATTTCTGAGAGAAGAAGTAAAATAAGTATTCTTAAACTATAATTATTATATTATATAGCGTTAAGAAAATCACGGAAAATTTTATGAAAATTCCGACACTTTTTCGAAATAGCATCCTAAAGTTACAAATTTTTTTATAATATTACAAAATTGTAACGGAATTTACGTTAATTTACTTTCAATTACAGAGAAAGTTTGGTAACTCTCTGTTAAATATAAGGACATAAAACTTCCGTTAATCAACAGGTAAAATTTTTCCTCATGAATTTCGGAATTTTCAGATTTAATTTATTAGAAAATTTTATATTTTAACTTAAAATTGTGAAGTTTATGACTAAATTTTCCTAAATTTATCTCAAATTTACGAAACTTGTATTTTACCAATCCCAAATTGATTATAATTTTAATAAGTTCTCATATTAATTTACAAAAAAATGTAACAGAAAATAACTCAAAAAATTAAGTCATTTTTTTTAACCCAGTATTTTTTACAAAAAGCACAGGTTATCATTTCGTAATCCTTCTAATCGCCTTGTAAATTTTTGCTCATTTATGGTAAATTATAGGTAAGTAATGGTAACTTATCATAAATTGCTTAAAATTCAATTAAAATTTTTTTATAAATTTCCGAAAAATTATGCAAATTTTCGGTCTTCGAGCTAATTTTACAGGTAAATATGGAAACTTATCATAAATAACGCAAAATTTAATTTTTAGCATTTTTATAAATTTCCGGAAATTTATGACATTTTTTGGTACTTTATGGTAATGCTGCAAGTAATGTACAGTTACTTAAGATAAATTATTGAAAATTCAATAACATAATTTCTAGAAATTTTTTAGCTATTTTCAGAAACTGTCGGAAATTTAAAGTAATTTCATCAGTTAGGTATATGTGGTAACTTTCTATAAATTACTGCAAACTTTTATTATCTGAAACCAAAATTTCCTTACAGTTTTTAAGGTGAGTGTGCTGATCATCGTAAATACGAGCTCATAGATGTATAATTTTCATTATTCACATCTCACGTCACTTTTAACTCCCTATGGAGTAAAAAGTACAGCTTTAGCCCCACTTTGTAAGGGTCGAAATGGGCTGAAATCATGCATGTGTCATAAAAAAGTAATTTTTTGTTGAAAGTTTATGTATTTTGCTGAAAATCTATGTTTTTTTAATAAAAAATTAATCTTCTTGGTTGAAAATCCAATTACTTAGGTTCATAGCTAAACTACTTTATTAAAAATCCATTTTTTGATTGAAGATCCATGATTTCAGTAGACAATTTAATTATTTAGTGGAAAATTAATCCATTTTATTCAAAATTCAACATAATTTAATGTAATCCAGTGTTATTCGGCGTAATCCATCTGCTCATTAAAGCATCAATATCATAAATTTTACAATTTTTTCAACATAATGTATAAATGAAGTACACAAAAAAATTTCTTTTTTAAATCGACCTTAAGGGTTCTTTCAGAAATTCAGTTAGCTTTAATTTAAAAGAAAAATCTTAAAATCGATTTAAAACCGTTGGCGAAATCGTATTTTTAAGATTTCTTCGTAATTTTGTCCCACTGAATGAATCAGTCGGAGATTTTTTGCTATTAATTCATGATTCTTCATTAATTCTGTTTTAGGGAGCTGAGTAGGTAGCAATGTTATTTAAACCACTAAACCTTGGGCCTAATATCATGCTGAAGACAGTTATCACTTTTTTTAATGGTTGAACCTCTATATAGTATGTACATCCGTCGTGATTATAATCTTCAGGGTGGTATACGATTTCTCCAGGGCTCGAGAGTCATTCCTCGTTTAATATCTGATGATACACGGACACGACATCCGTCCAATGTCATCAGTATTCACAGTTAGTTATATCCCTCGAGGCTTACCTCTGTGTGCAACCTTTATTTTCTGATTGCACGTCCATAATGTCTTATCAAACGACTTATCCAAAATACAACACTCTAGCCATATCATTCACAATCAGACCTAAAAAGAAAATATTATATCGTTTGTCCTTTCAAGGAAGGAAACGTATGCTGAAGAAAGCTATCCCCTACATTTCGTTTAACATCACCTTCATTCCTGACAAAACAAAAAAATTTGGACTCGATTTAAAAATAAAATCACCCCAGAAAAAGGTAGACTTAAAAAAGTTTGATTCGCTCCATAAAACTGTGATACGAGCGTAGTTCAATAAGTCCTTAGAATGACCAACAGATGGCGCGCGAATCGCTCCAAATCATCTGTTTTCAGTCAGCACCACTCCCGACTAGATATATGGTGCAGTCACAGTCCACATCTTCCTGGTTTACGTGTTTTTATAACCAATTGAAACAAAAAATTGTTCGTTAAGAAAAATGGAAAAAAAACGAGTTCAGAGCGGTAATCAAACATTTTCATTTAAAGGGTTCAACTCCATATGAGATAAAAAATGAAT